>NW_012027062.1:700553-709336 GCF_000956235.1 Wasmannia auropunctata
TATCGACTTTTAAACATTATAGGATTGTTTCTTGGTTGATTTTTTATTGACTGAAAAAAATTAATTGAAATATGTCCATTTTTACTAGAGTTACAGTAATATGGATGGGGTCCCCGGGACCCCAGTGTGTATACGACGTCGTTAAAAAAACCAGTGTGACTACCTATGGGTTAATTGAACGTTAATTAACTAATTGTACTAAGGACTTAATTTGGAACTTTTTATTATTAACAGAATTTTTCTGAAACTATACATTTTTTCAACTATATAGCATAGTTGTCAAATTTTAATTACTTCGATGATAATTTAATGAATATAACAAAGATCAGAAATTGATATGGGCTCTAATTAAAAATTATGGAACTCGACTTTTAATTAAATATTGATTAACTAATTATACAAAGGACTCACTCTGTGGAACTTTTTAATATAAAAAAGAATTTTTTGAAACTGTATATTTCTAATTTAGAAAGAAAAGAATAATCAAGTAAAACGTTGGTAACACAAATGGATTCATAATCAAAAAAATTTGAAACCTAAAATCCATTTTAAACAATATACGTCTCCATACGTCTCGAGTTACGACATGTGAAATTAGGCATGGATTCGTTTTGTGTTCCTTTGTTAATGTTAATCGATGACAAAAGAATTTGCCTGAGTGGCACATTTTTAACACAATATCCTGAAACGTCCACACCCGTCTCAAAGATTAACTTACTTTCGCCACTGGACGTTTCCAGAAAGCAGAAACGTTTCGGGTCTAACGATCATCGACCCGGGCATGGCAATTAACGCGAAGTAGACCACACGCGGGCCTGACCCCGGTTTCACGTGGTCGCTCGCCCATCGGCGAACAAAGGGCAGAATCTGTTTCGCTGGGCGACCGTACAAGCGTGCGATATACCTGCGCGCACGTAACGGATACGCAACATATGCGTACGACAGAGACCGGCGTTTCACGACTTATATACATACGGCCTCCTACGGGCGGCCACACGTGGCCCGACATTGGCGTCATTGACGAACAAAGAGAACGCGATAAGGTTTGATAATGGTATGACCCCCTTCCTCGCCGGAAGCTACTCTATCCTTATGTTGGTGTCACGAACTTCGGCCTCGACCCTGCCTGAGGTGAATTCTTTAATGTGATACGAGTAAAAACGTCGCAGCATTCTACGTTTTGTCGTAATGCCTTCTATGCGTGTTTATGTGCTCCTCCCGCAAATAAAGAAGTTGTGTCTATGAAATGCGGAAACTTTTACATCTAGCACTTTAAAGAAAAGAGCTTAAAAAACGTGGTTTAAATATTTTCAAACTATTTATATATTTTTTATGCACAATAAGTTGTCGATATATTTTTTGGATATAAAAATATAATTCCTGCCGGAACAAAGAGTAAAGCAATGAGAATTAACTTTAAGAGTTAGCGCCGAAAAAATGTTCAGAAATTTTTCATCGTTCTATTATTATTATCATCTAATTCATGTATAATAATTATTGTTTATGTAAAACCAGTTTGCAATTGTGAAACCAGCAATAAACTGAAATCTCGTAAAACTTTCGTGGAACTCTCGTAAAAATTTTCTTTTTTCTTCGCAATAGATGGCAATATATTCTACATCTCACTGATGAATTGATAAAAAACAAACAGTTTCTAAGTGGCAATTGCTTGATTAGACGCTGCTTCAGTCCGACCATATACATTCTGACTGCTCGATTAATAACTCATCCGAGAGGTGTGCATGATCAACGAGCCGCATGCTGTAACAGCTGAAACGGTCGGCTTTTTCTCCCGCGATGATGTCACATATCTGGCGCATAATCGTGTCTCCTCTTTTCCCTCCCTAAGCTAAGGGGCAGAAAAACATTCAAGGAGCCTCTCGTTTGCTTCCTTTTCTTCGTTCCCGGCTCCAGCTCCGTTCTCCCTCTCCGCCATTTTTCTCCCCCCGGAGCATGTTTCTGCGTTTCTCGGTCGCGTTTTTGTTCGTGACCCGGCAAATCGTTACTGCTAAAATTACACGAAACTGCGTCGGAGTGTAACCGCAACGCGTACAAGTCGATCTCTAGTTATGGAAACCGCGCTTGAATCGATTCGAAGTGCACAACATCTCATTCGGATATGAAATGTATACATATAAGTCCCAACGAGAGACAAGCTATGCTTTGCTGTGATCTGATATCAAAATATATTTTATAGGAAATGTGAAGCTATATAGCTTTGATCGATATTATTTATTAGTAATCATGTAAGTTAGATTTATAGAGATATTATTTTGTCATATTGCGAAGTAATCCTTATTTTCAAATCTTAATTCAGTTATTTAAATCTCTGATATTTTTGATATAACGAAAAAAATATTAGTAAACCTCAAAATGTAGTAAAACTTAATTTCTTAAATTCAATTTTAGAATATATAAATAAAATATACATTATATATTTATTTATATGTGAAATAATTAACAAACACACATACACGTAATTATTCCAGTATTAATAATGTATCAGTTATCGGAAATTATGCAATATACGCACTCAAGGATTAATGCGAAAATGTCGGGAGACGATGATCAAACGCCAGCTTGTCTCGTTTGTATCACGATCAACAATTGACGGGTGCATCAATGCAGAACGTTAAGCTGCATTGCGCCGTGGTTTCGCCGCAGCTAAAGTCATAACGAGAACCGCGAACAACGTGAAAAACATGATTCTCAGTTTACTGACAGTTAGCCATAACGTTGCGACAAACGAGTCAACCGGTGAAGAAACTGCGCGAACACAGTTGGTGTCCGGCAGGACCAGGTTTCAGAAACGCGGAAAAACTTGTTCTTCTAACGAACAATCTTTTTTTTTCGCGATCGTTTCCGCAGTCGCTTGGGGAAATCGTAATTTACTTCGGGATTAAAATTTCGACAAGAGTTATAGATTGCGATCTAAGTATATCAGATGTTTTCAAATAATACAATATATGTATATATAATAAACATGGAAAATTGTTATTTGGGCTATTTTACATTAATCTCTCATCAAATAATAGTTTTAAGTTAATTGTATAATTTCCTTTTAAATTAAATGCAAGTTATTATCCATCTACATATAATATAATTATATATGTAAGAGGTATATTTTTCTTTTACTTTGCGCAACATTATATAATTACCTAGAAATATTAAAAAATAAAATAAGAAAGAAGCTTGTATTGAAGCCATTGTTATTCTCAGTAGTTGTTCATTATACTATTTATCATTGAAGAATTTCAATGGATTACGACTTGTAAAGCTATTGACATTAGTCAGAGAAAAAAAAGTCCATAAAAACGACCATATTGTAGTGAAGAATTGTGTCAATCATTATAAAATAATCCAAGTATAATTTGTGTTAAAAATTAATATTGTTTAAAAATTAAACATTTTTTCTTCTTTATATTAATATTAAATATATTATACATACGTTTATATTATATGTAAATGTCTATTTAGAAATGTTCTTTTTAGAAAATGTTTTTAAATATTATAATTAAATTCACAATTGTAAAATTTTATGAATATTTGTTAAACCATGAAACAAGTATAGATAACTTTATGTTCCAGATTTGTTTTTCAGATCATTTTCACAATCGCCATTATTATGAACATTACGACCGCCTGCTTATATCAAAGACTCGTGCCAATTAAAAAAAAAAAAAAAATTCCGTAGCTTCCTAGAAACTGATATGTCATTGTTATTCAGTGTGAAATGAGTACATTATTGTTCATGAAGTGTTTATTGTTAACGTTGTTGATCCTCTAGTGCAGACTTCATCCATAGAGAGTTATGTAACCAAATTCTAAAATTCTGAGAAAAATACCAGGCAAAAAAAAAACACTCAAAGTTCTTTTTACGATAGCAGATAATCAACAGCTTCTTTTTCCATGTCCTATCGCAGGTTGAATATCATCACGGCTATTCTAGTTGACAGCTGTCTTAAACAACTTTTTGGAACAGCTCATATCTGAGCTATCCTTTTATTACCATAGCCGTGACATCTTTTTTAATTTTAAACAAAACTTTTGTTTGCTTACAACAACAATGATCAACCAGCAAGTATTCGATTAATATGTTAAAATTTCTCACATGCTTCATTTTAGTTTTTTTTAGGGAGGGGGCAAGGGGAAGTAAAATTTTTAGCTTTTCGCTTAATGCGAAAGCGATTTCAATTTTTAGAAATGCACATCTTGCCAATTCTCATGTTCACATTAATGTGATAATATCAATCTTTCTATTGTTCCTTTATTTATTTTGTTGTTCGACATCAAAAATATCGTAAAATATAGTGCTGTTTCGCATCGCGATATTCTCTGCTTAGACGGCTAACTAATAGCGAAATTAATAGTCAATTTGCATGGTGAGGTTGCGTGATCGACTTGACGCATTAAAAGCTTGCCCGCGCTCCGCGATGCGTGTAGCATGCTTGCCGGCGTCGCGCGTATGTAGCCGTATGTAGGATTTTGCAAACTGGTTCCTCGATAAAGCGAACGGGTTTGCTACATCACGCATACATTTCCCGACGATTTTTTGCGGCCGAAGCGTGCCGCAAAAAAAGGAGCGGCGCTTGCCGCGGATAATGCGAAAACCGATCGCGTATGTTGAAAGCGTTCACTTTCCATTTCTCTCGATTCGCGCTGCTCGCGCATTCGGTCGCGGCAGGATAATGAAATTAACGTCGAGCGAACTAGAAATATTTCGCACAGACTCCGGCCTCTCAGAGATTACGAACGACTACCTTGACTCCGTCCATTTTTCAAAGTTGCATATGAATATAATACTTTAGAATTTGATTAGAAAAATATAAAGAAAGTGATCGTATAATAAGATAATAAGAAAATACGTCTGACATATAATGATGCTAAAAAATGGCTAGTACACAAATATAAAATTACAATATATTTCCATTGTTTCCACTTAAATTTATGAAATGTATATAAATATATATCATAATCATACTCTTCTATTCTTTCTTAGATTTTGTATATTCAAAAAATATTTAATTTAATATCCGTAATTTATCTACCGAAAATACATAGCCGGACAAAGTTCAAAATCAAGACATAATAACATCTTAAAAATATCTAAAAGACGTTTCATATCTTGAGTTTAGACTTTGTGTTGCCTAGATAGCTCTTTAGCAAATGTTAAAAATATTTTAGACCTGACTGGATTAAAAAAAATTATGTAAAACAATTAATGCAAAAACATATGCAAATTAGACAAACAATTATCAGATTTAAAAGATTCAGATTTAAAAAAATTTAATTTTGCTATAACAGCTTTATCGTCATCGAAACTTCTTCGACTCCTTTGACAAATGACGTTTTTGCAGAACCATGTTCTTTCCATTACGTTTATGATGGATGGAAAGCCAGGAAATCGCATCCGGGTTTATCAAAGAGCAATTTAGGATTTATTTTCATCGGAATGAAAATCTCTTCTCTCGATACGAAAAAGTTGTAATCATTATGTAATAACGCGAAACAAATTGGACATACTGAAAACAGCCAATCTAACTCTCTCTTTCGCGTACTTGCTTTTAGCTCCGAAATTTTTCCGCGTTAATCGCACGATTTAAGTAAGACGCGAATTATATACTCTTTTACGTTTATTATATTTCTTAGGCATAGTCTCCTATTAATTTTTGCGCGAATTAATATTAATAAAAAATTGCCCTTATGTGCAAGAGGTTTTTTTTTTTAAGAAACGCATACATAAGCTAACGTTTACTCTTCTTGTACACATAGCGCCGCACAATGTGTTTAACTTTGATTAGTTATTCTGGAAACGAGGGCTGACTTCGTTGAACCTACACATATGTGCAAAAAGAGCGCGCAAGAACGACCGCGACGATGAGACAGCGATGAGATCGTAACGTGACTTGTTCTACGTGCTAAGATGAGACTGTTTACTGATCGGAAATCCCACGAATCGATAAACTATTTCAGGGAAACACGAATGCGCATATGTATGCGCGCGCGCGTGTGTGTGTGTGTGTGTGTGTTTTGCACGTGCGCGCGCGCGCACGCATCCTGAACATCCGCGCCGCGTTTTGCAACATCTATCCGCAGCGCGTACACATACATAATGGTACAATTATTGTAATTGCGTCTCATGCATAGGTAATGCCGTTTACTTCGCATGCTCCTCCTCTCGCGGATACACAGCCGATTATAATGAAGATCGTTTTGCAATGCTCGTAATCTTCCGATCTCCCCGGCCGTGCTGCAGCGGCACCGTTTCAATACCGCTCGTGTGGAGCTCAAGGTGACGCGTACTACGCTCATTGTTTCGCAGATTCATTCTCGTGACTAAACGCGCCTCCTCTTCTCCCGTTTTTGAATATTGCGAAACGAGATACAGTGAGTCGCACAAATGAAACCGTCTCTTACGTGCGATCTCAAAGATGTGTAGGCTTTCTCGCGTATATCGCGTGCAAAAGTAATGAAATTTATGTAATAAATTTTTAGTATTGAACATCGAGACATTTTTCTTGCTTCCTACATTACGTAATGCAGTCAATAATAAACGTCACATTCTTTCTTAATATCTGTTCAAGTAGAAACAATGTTTCTGATAAGTGTGATAAGACAAAAATCCCTCTGGACGAAAAGATTGCCAAACGCTTATCGAAAGTTATCGAGAAAATTTAGGACGAGGTTTGTGATGTTTCACTGCGGATGCATGTGACTAAACGACTATGTTTTCATCTGCATGCATGCTGTATTTCCGATGACTCGACCGGGGGAAAACACATTCGACATCGGCAGCATTTCGGAAACTTGAATGAACGCCAAAATCCGCGCGCTAAAATAGGCACCGAAAGATAACATTTTTTTCTCGCGCGCGTGGACGGAAACGAATATCGCTATTTATAAACCTCAAATATTCTTTTTACGTTTCCAAACGTGTCCTAGGTCTCTATCTTTCGTGCGAACATTTAAACCACATACTCTGACATATCTACCCACAGGTGACCCACAGATTTTCACGTATCTTTCAGTGATAATCTGTTCTCCATAATCTGTTTTAAGTACATATATTTTTTAACGGAACGTTAACGGAAAAAAAGATGTCAGATATATATTAGTTAAAATTATCCCATATAAATTATTAGTTGAAATTCTGCAATTGTGCTTTTGGAATTAATAATATTAATTTGAACTGTCTATTTTAATTTGTGTCTATTTCGATAATTGTAATAAGCAACAAACTTGAATAAAAATTAACATAATCGCTACTACCCAGCAGTACCATAGCGTGCTCATAGTAATTAGTTCAATCGTAATAAAAGTCGTAATGCAGCGCTAGTGAAAGCGTTTCTGAAAAGCGTTTGGCAAGGAGAATTCACATCTAGCGAATAAACGCTAATATCTATAATAGTAGCTAACCCATAATTAGCATCGCTCCAGTGTAGCGCATACTTCGACTACCGTGCAGTTATCTTTCATTATAACTGCTGCGATTTTTTTTAAACCGGTCTATTGCATCATGAACATCTCGTGCGTAGGACCCTCTCTGCCATCTTGAGAACACCTTTCCATATCGCGAGAGGCGGTAAAGAAGGTAGCCGCGTGTAAACATGTTACTGTTTAGCGAAAGTCTATTAAGTGAAAGCCTCTCAAACAAATCATTATATTATTAATTTGACATATCGTTAATTGTTAATTTCAAATCGAAACTGAAACTTATATGATACAATTACAATTAATGAACAATGTCGCTATAAGTCATTTTATTATAATTATTTCGTATTATTTCTTTCACGCGGAATAAAAAAATCAGATCGGAGGAGAACCACGAATGGCGGACCACGTTGAGAACACCGTTTGATCAGGGAGAAGTCACGAACGCAAAAGGAAGGCGAGGTGAGGTAAAAGAGTTTTGTTTGGGTAGGAGAAGAAAAAAAATGGAACGACTACAGAAGCCACAGAGCACGTTTGTGGTTCTTTGTTGAAGATTCGGCCGTAAGTTTGTATAGTAATTATGAGACGGAAATTTTTTGAAAACTGAAAAATGTATAACTAGCTTTCAAAAAGAAATTGCTAACATCGCAAATTTGTGTTTTAGCACGTAGTGATAAAATAATAATCTAAGGATATTCTGTGCAACTTGTGTTATATAATATATGTTATGTAATATCAGAATGATTAATGACATAATTTATTGTAATTTGATAAGTTATTTATAAATTTAATAAATTATTTGTGTATTATATATACACTGCTCAAAAAAATTATGGCATAGTAAAATTTTGAGCAAAAATTGGTCAAGTTTGGTTAACGGTAACTCCGCAAAAAATCATCGTAAAATGATGAACTTTTTTTCAAATAAAAGCTTGAAATCTCTACCTTAAAATACTGTGAGTCGATTTTAAATTTAATGCACCCGTGTGGCTGTAAACTCTTAAATCTGAGAGCATGTTTGCCACACTGAAAATTGCAAAGTTTGAACGAGTGCACGGACTTGCTAAAATTTTTCCCGGGGATGCGGTTTCCAGCGTCATAAAGTTGGAATCTTTCTCTTTAATTTGAAAAAAAAAACAAGTCGCTACGATTTTTTTTCACAAAGTTACAGCATTTTGAAGTAACCCTTGTATTTTTCTCATGTATGTTCGGCATTATCCGATGTGCACTATAGGGAGGTTGGCAAACGGATTTTGCACATTGTGTGAGTGCGGGCGTGTGTAAAACATACACACATACATACACGATGTGCAAAACCCGATCGCCAACCTACCTACAGTGCACACCGGATA
>NW_012027062.1:709356-732685 GCF_000956235.1 Wasmannia auropunctata
TGAGAAAGATTCCAACTTTATGACGCTGGAAACCGCATCCCCGGGAAACATTTTAGCAAGTTCGTGCACTTGTTCAAACTTTGCAATTTTCAGTGTGGCAAACATGCTCTCAGATTTAAGAGTTTACAGCCACACGGGTGCATTAAATTTAAAATCGACTCACAGTATTTTAAAGTAGAGATTTCAAGCTTTCATTTGAAAAAAATTCATCATTTTACGATGATTTTTCACGGAGTTACCGTTAACCAAAGTTGACCAATTTTTGCTCAAAATTTTTCTATGCCATAATTTTTTTGAGCAGTGTATATATATATATATATATATGTGTATCAAATTTTAAGTCATACCAGAAATAAAAAAAATCTAAACAAATTTCTGCGAATAATGAAGTTGTGTGATAGTAATAATGTTTAAAAACATTAATTTGTAAAAATTTGTCTTGTTAAAAAATCTGGTAGAAACAACAATTTCAATACAAATGGTTTTACCATTGTAATATTAAAATGGATTTACGTTGGCAAGAAAAAGCATATGCACTACATACTAAGAGGTTGAGAAAAGCCAAACCGAGCGGCGAGACAAAACAATAATTTAGAGCCACTTGATAATAGGCTAATAAACGACTTCTCCCACTATCAAGTCATCCCTTCAATGAGCAAAAGAAAGGATCCCCAGCGTCTGGTTCATATCACGGGTTTCTCCGTTTTAAAAGGAAGCTGAAGGGACGGAAGAAAGAAGAGGAAAACAGGAAAATTTCCAGGGGGTTGAAGTGTAACGAGGAAAACTCGATCGTTATTTCTAGCCTGCGTGGAACTTCGAAGTGGTCGGTCTGACAGGTCGAGATGGTTTCTGACCTGCTAAAACAAACCCCGGACCTATCTCAGACCGGTTTTTTATCCTAGTCGACCGTCCCCGGGGCCGAGCCGTGTCTAAAACGAGTGGATACCCCACTGTGTTGTCTTAGTCCCCGGCTAGACCGTTCCTCGAACGGATATGCGAGATCGGGTCTCGAGTTTACGCCAGAGAACTACCTCTTTATTCATCCACTCGAATACGGACGAACGCCCACATTTAGCCGGCAATTTTCAAAATATTGCTTGCGAAATAAAACCGAATCCGAGACTTTGTACCTTGACTGATTTTTGGGACGCTTTCATATTATCGTAATAGCAGCCTTGGCTGTAACACAATTTCTAGTTACAAAAAACGCGTTCCAAAATTAAATGTATATACCTATTATATTGATTCTAGAAGAACTAATTGTAAGACAAATATTATGGACGATTTAAATCTCACACACACACATATATATAAAATACACACACACACTTGACACACTTTCTATAAATAAATTTTATAATATATATAATATACTTCAAAGAAGTATACAGTTCTATCTGATGTACAAAATTGCATAATGATTTTGGCATCAATCTATCAACTTTCAAATATATATATTTTCTATGAAATTAATAATTAATTTGTCCAAAATTTGACTATGTGTGTGTGTGTATACAATTATAAAATAATAGAAAAAAATCTTTATAAAAGAGAGTGTAATATACTGTCATAAAATATATAATAACAATATATACAAGTACATATCATTTTTATGGCATATTTTTTGTTACAAAAATAATTTTAAGTCACTATGTCTCTGTCACTCTTCGAGAATGGCTTATAAAGTTACTAAAGGTGATCGTAAATCGCGTACTATTTTTAAATAGAAAGTGGGCACGTAATATGGCAACAATGTTTAACTCAGAGAGACATCCGAAATTCCCGCGGCAATGCGGCTTTCATAGCATTATCTACATTGTGGTAATTTAATCGTGATGCTCATATTAACTTCGTCGCCTAAATCTCCAATCCTGTTTTGACATTCCATAAACGGGCCAATGGTCACGAACAAACTTAATAATCGTGAGCCAATCCACACCGAGTTTCGCCATGCGCCTCACGTACATAACCACGTACACAAATATTTTTCATTGATTAATCATACGATACGCCGCGGTTACATGTATCTGAAAATATACTTATCGATCACGTGAATTCGTTATACTCGAAATACAAAGTGAAATTTTATGCATCATTACATTACATGGTGATACTTTAATATGAATAATTATACGTATATTTCCATTGGAAACGATCCTCGTTTTACTTTAATCCGTCGTTTTATTTCTTATCCTTTCTTTCAAAAAAAGAACGATATAATATTCTTATTTGTACGAATAAATTCTCTCTCTCTCTCTCTCTCTCTCTCTCTCTCTCTCTCTCTCGAAATATAACTACTAAAATTATGCAACGCGATCTTTTAAAATGAAACTCATTTGCACTTTATCCTGCTTGCACCGCATCTCATCGTAGTTTTACGGATGGTAGGTACGTGTATCTTCTGAAAATAAAAATATTCAAGTCCAGCGGCGAAGTTGCATCTTATAACTAGCGTTTTAGCACACGATATTGCACGCGAAACGCGTACACAGCACACGAAATGCGTATATTTCGAGTAAACATTCGCTCGCATCCGCTTGTAATAAGTAGTGGATGCACTGTGCCCGCGGATGTTTTATGCATCTCCCGAACAAAAGATTACATAAATTTTTATTGTACGTATCGACAAAATTAATGCCGCATTAATACTACATGAGGCCAGATCGTAAGCAAAATCGGAACGGTTCGCCTCTCGTTTGGTATTCACGTCACCTATTGTCGCGCGTACGAAATACTATTCGCCAAACGAATTAAAACGAATTGTTGTACGCGGTAAGCGTAATAGCATGCTATTGTCTATCCTGATGTCACGATTAACCAATTACAATTATATTATGCAAAAGATTTCTCTGTGTATATTATATCCAATTTACCAAAACTATTATGAAATTTTTTTCGTTTTAATTTTAAACAAAGACACAAAATGTTGGTAAAGTTTTCCTTAAAAGAGAACAGGTAATTATTAAACATAATATATTATTAAATGTTATTTTTAAAAAGATGGATTTCTTAAAATTTTGTTATAAATTTTAAAAATATGGTAATAAAAATATTATCACATGTTTTGGTAGTTGAACATCTACCCGGATAGCAGGAAGGTTCAGATTTAAATCCTGGCTAAAATAATATTTTTCGCAATAAGTTGTTTTACAGGATATAAAAGATGCTTGTTAGTATCTAATTATTAAAATATTTTGTCAATTTAATTGTGATATGACGTACTTCTAGTTTAGAGCTGCGTTTTAAGATCGACAAATATTCAGCGCATAGTTTGTTTAAATTAAAAATTGTAAGATTTATATATAAATATTATTAAGTACCAAGATTCGCTTTGATGTTTTCATCTTAATTGTTTGATAATTTTTTTTTCATCATCTAAAATATATCATTTATTTGATATGTATATAATTTTGAAAAATGTAATATATTATTTACTCTGTTTTATGTAATGACTTAAATACATATTAAGTGCACTAATTGTTAGTACATTTAATTTGCAATTAAATGTTTAAATATATTTGAATGTTATAAACAATACTTATTTTACGCCATGTTAGAGTAATACAATCATACAAACGTACGTTAGTACGTTGAAGCGCTCAAATAAAATTAGAGAGCACGAGGGAGAGCGTAGTAATTCTTTCATTTTTAACGACCCCATGCTGAGCGGCAAGTGCAGGGCACGCAGCGAATAGTCAGAAAAAAAGAGAGGAAGACTCCTTACGAAAAGAAGGGAAGGTCGTTCTTCTCCCTCGAAAGGCGTAATTTTTTTTTTTAAGGCGTGCCTCGAGATCACATGGTTCTTTGGGTTAAAGGTACATTTTACAGGAATACGAGAAGCGGTCAAGTAAGACGACATTTTGTTATTTCCCTCGAAAAATCCATAAGAATTCTGATGCCAATCTTGTTTTCTGTTTTTTTTTTATTAGCTTCAAACAATAAATTTTTCGTGCAAGCTTAACAACATTCAAAAGAAAAATCGCAATTTATTCAAGAAAAAGTTGAATTATCCAACAATATTCTATTGCTAATCCTTCTAGAACATTTGCTTTACCTGCTCAACATTTGGACTGGTTTACGTAACCACAAATTTGCCGGAAGACTAGTTACGACCATAATTTACGCAGATTCATTTCTCGCAGAATAATAGTTGGTTCTCAGCTATGCGACAAAACCTTTAATTTACTTTCCACAATATTCAAAAGTAATTCTCAGAATTAGACGCGTTTGATACTTTCCAAAAGCTAAAAGAAAAATACAACGCTCTCAAAAGATTGATACGTTCAAATTATCTGTTACAAAATAATACATCTTCTTATTCTTTCCTCGAAGACGATTGAAAAACAGTGCATGCGATAATAATTATCTCGCGTAAACCCGGATATTTATTTATTTTTACTCTTCGTTCTAAATATACTATACGTAATCGCGAGAGAACGAATTGTTTCTATATATATATCAACTACCCATATATCACATTTCATGGAAAAAGCAAATCACCGTTGAACCTCGAGTACCATTCGATTCTGATTACGACTTGTAACACGAGATTCGGTTAAACTGGTGTGGCTATCATTTTGCAACGCAAACTTTCGTCTCGACAGGGCACAGGGGTCGAACGAGAGACAAAACATTTGCCCCAACAATCGGCGAGGGTGGACGATATGTTTGTCCGGGTCCAAGGGAAATATGGAGATTTCTTAGCCGATTACCGAGGAAACCTGCCATTAGATGACACGGCGCTTTTCTCGCGAAACGCACGGTTTCCGTCGATGCCAACCTTGAGTCTCGAGAGAGAACGTGTAATTTCGAATCTCGGTGGAAGCGGCGATCGGCTCAGAAAATAAACATAATGACCGCTGAGCGTTTTCCACGGACGGTACGCGACTGGCTTTTCCGGAAATATGCACACTGCACTTCTACACAATTAATATTTTTTTATCGTGAAAATAAATGTATACGAATTAAAATGTCGCAGTATTGATTTTTGTTACTTAAATTAATTATATATACAGTAATAACAATAATTCTTTATTCTTATTTGTCAACTATGAAAATGAAACGTGTTTTTTTTATTAAAATTACTTCAACATATTTAAAAAAATATTTTATCAAGAAAAATTTCAAAGATCAAAACAAATTGATAACCGTAGTATTTTATATATCTTGGACAGGAAAATTACCGTGAAAGAATGTTTAAACTTGTAAAATACTGGGATAAATCTAATCTCTGTCTAATATGTGTAATATGTATAAGTCTAATATGTTGTAATACTTTTGAATTAATATAAAATATAGATAATGACGTGAGATGGAAAAGACCAGCAGCTAAATTAGAAAAAAGTATAAAAATAGCAATTTGCATGTAATGCAAATATACAACTACGTTATTAATCACTTATTCACTGAATGTAAATGCGTTTTTGCTCATCGACCGTAAATTGCCGCAATATGAGGAGACTAACGCCGAAGGAAATAGCATAATGTAATAATTTGAATTAATGCCACATTAAATTCTTGTCTAACTTTTAATTCTTGTTTATGCAAATAAGCGATTATTTTCTATCAATAAATTTTATTACAACTGATTAACAATAAAACAAAAGCGCAGGAGGAAAATAAGAAACAACAACACTACAAAAAAAGAATAAATCTTAAAAATAAATCTTATTGAAATGTTTATTTATTAATTTTACTTATAGTAATTATAATATATATTTGCATGTAGTTATAACACGTATATGTGCGGAAATATATTTCAGTAAAAATGTCACGTTCTATACTAACATTATATAGTCAAATTCATGCGTCTACTCCCGAGTGTTAAAAGTTTCAAAAGACTTGCATTACAAGACACATTTTTTATAATAATAATCCATATCCTTGAAAAAGATAATTTAGAAAACCATAAAAAGCTTAGTACGACCCTACTTTTAACAAAGGACCGGTGAGATTTTAAAAGAAACTCTAGGATTTCTATGACGCCGGAGCCATCACCTGTGGTGCACTCCTTCCGCTTTGGAATCCATGCAAGATCGTATCCAAGATCTTAGTACAGGTGGATTCGGTGTACAATCACAAATGTATCGGGTGTCTCAAAAACATAAATCTTCTTTTTGTACTACAGACACTTTTAGGTACTCGAGTTAAGACTGATTTTGCTTTAAATATAAATATAGTTTAGGTTGGTTTCAGTTACATAATAATGTTAGTAACATGACACGATAGTATTATTTATATACAAAATATTATACTATATTTTGTTATTAAAGTTACAACGATAACACTATAATTTTAATCAATAAGTTATTAATTTATCGCGATCAATAAGTTATTAATAAATTTATTTCTGCGAGCTTAGTTGACGCAATTAAAGAAATATATTACTCGTGTAATTTCAAAACGAAAGGAAACGGAGTGTTTCACTTTCGGTCTCAAATTGAATCGACATGCCAACGAAGACCGATCATCGTAAATTTCTCCCGGGATTGTTGTGCCATCTCTTCTATTTTGCGAACAGCTGCGGCAATAAACGCGTTTCTATTTGCACCTGCTCAAGTGTCGCGACTGGAAAACACGCAAAGTCACGTTCCGATGTTTTCACGGCCTAGCGTAAACGATAAAGTCAATTTCTTATCATTCGCATCTGCATGTTTCATTCACGTGCATTCGTTGATAAACGTAAGAAACATGACAATTTAACAATGTTCACGTCTTCACGTTGGAATTTTCTCGTGTATATTGTCTCTTTATGTGTTGCAACACATGTAAATAGGAAATCCATAAATATTAAATATGAAATACGATATTATAACAGATGTGAAATCCATATATTTATATTAATAAGTATTTTATAATAAGAATTTTTAAAGAGATAATATAATATATAATTTTATCACAGTGAACATTGTTATTTTCTTATTATCGCAAAAATGATTATGTAGAATTATTTTTATCTAACATGTTTCCTCAAGTTTTAATTGATACATTAAAACAACCATAAATATACGACTCATCTTTTAAAATTCTAATGACTTCTAAGAATAAATCGAGCGATGGTATCATCCAAAATTGATGTTGCACGTTCGGTTTTATGAATACTTCAATTCATTCACGGTCGATTGTTAATAAATTCTAACTATTATTTTTTTAATGAGCGAATACCGATGAGACGCTTAAGTTGGCCGACGAGGAGAAATTAGACAAGCGAGAAGTTCAAACGCAAATCCGAAAAAGGCTGGAGGAGAAAGTCGTATGTTTAAGTAAATTCGCTTTGTGAAAGAGTGGAAAATGATGAGAATATATCGCAATCGTTTCTCTCGCTTTTAGACTATCCGATTGAATAAATGTCTCGGTACTACACCACAAAAAGTGGAGTTGACAATGACTGTCATTTAATTCCAGAGTTTTCTTGTGACGGAAAACAAGGGAAGATTTTAAAAGTATTCATATATACTGTCAAAAAAAGTTGAAGCAAACGCTTATAGATAACAGATTTTTTCTCATTATTCACAGAATGTTCATATTATTTTTATTCAAGTTTTCAGGTTGTTGAGCATGACTATTACGCTCGTTATATTTGAAAAATGATATCAACCATATTTTTTAAAAATTAATAATAATTACGCAAGTTGTGTAAGATATTATTAAAAAAAATTAAACATTTTTTTAATTTCCAACTTACACAGTTTTTTCAATCTCATCATTTTATGCGTGTGTGTGTGTGTGTGCTTAGCTTTTATCCATTCATTATTCATTATTCATTTAATGAGAGTCGTGAAAAATAAAGTTAACGTTTCCCAATTTATTATCATAAATTACAATTATATTATTTATTTATTCGGGTCAAATATATATACTACATATGTAAAACTGATTCCGTTTTAGTTATACGCATGTATAACTATGGTATGCAGGTTGATCACTGATCGCATATGCAAAGCTATTGATTAAGCGCGCAGTCACAATGCACCAATACGTGATTCTAACGAGGAGCATTTATCTAAGAAAAAAACGTGGAAAATTTGGTGCTCATCATGATCTAAAATATGTGACACATTTATACAGATTACGGCCTGTTAATGTATTTACTTGTGATAGAAAATGTGGAAGTGACATCTTATCGGTCTACAGACAAGAAAAGTAGCAATAATTAGTTTCCAAATATGGAATATTTGTGAAGCAAAGAATAATAATAAATCTCGTCCAGTAGAAATTATAAGCAAAGTCAGTACGCATAAATACCATTAACTTCTTCACAAGCAAGTTTCAAGAAGAAGATTACGGATAAGAAATGTATAATATTTGCTGTTGGATAAAGCGACGATAACCGTGTGGTATAAACAGACAGATATAGAAATCTAGAAATAGTTTAGAGTAACATTTGATAAATTAACGCAATACTTATTATTGTAACAGTAAATCGTTCCGCGCGTTTAATTTACTGTTACATATATCCCACCCTCTTCTTACAGCTCATTGAACATTAATGCGTAAAATCAATTTATATCTTTAAACAATGCAGCTATTTTTAAGTTTAAATGAATAGGATTGAAATTGATCCGGCGGGACGAAATAATACAGCCGTTTTTATCAAGGGAAATTATTCGACGCGGGGGGAATTCTCTTTCTTTCTCTCTCTCTCTCTCGCGTTTCTCATTCATCATAACTTCAGCAGTGCCCGCCTTCGCAATTTCTCATCTCGAATAATGCATCAGTTTCCAAGGTCGCGAGCGAGCCTTATGCCACCACGCCACACAGTCCATCGCAAAATTCCGCGCTCGGTACCGAAGGTACCAGGCGCTAACGCAATCGGGCCTCGTCGTCGTATAGTTTACGTGATTTAATTCGCCGGCTTGTCAGTCATGTCGTCCTGCCGGCGGGCTATTAATCTGTAGGGGGACACATATTTTCATCACGTAACGTTGCAGTTATATGCATTTATTTGGTGCAGCCATCTAGCCATCTCCATGTTGCGCGTCAACGTCACTCAAGGATTTCCGGCGTTCGGTGCTCAACATCCGTAAATCCGTATATTTAGCCGCGATGCCAGGCTACGGAGCGCCTAATCGATTGCGGTGCGATACAGAGCTTCGACATTAAAACATTAAGCTACGCTACAATTTATGCAACGCAACGTTCCGAGAATGTTGGAACAAAATTTGTTTTCTTTTTTTATATAGACGATATGTTTTCTGAGAACCGATGTCGATGGAGACCGATAGGATCTCGATAGTTGTTTATCTTCGACTACGCCCTTGACTATGCGATAACCTTTTGAATTCGAGATAAACTGGCACCGCGTTGGTACTTCAGCTCTGTCCAATAAATTATCCTTTATATATGTACGTGCAGCCATATCTTTCTGCACGAAATTATAAATTTCCAAAATATACAGACTATCATCATGTCGATCAAAAAGAAATTTTATTTTCCAAACGTGAAGTATTAGGTAATTGCATGTGTCTGACGACTCTTAGGTCTCCCTGGCCCAAATTTTCGGAATAAATTTATACTTTACGATATATCATAATGCACACCGGGAGCTGCAATTCGCATTTGTTGCGCAGAATTGGATAACGATGACAGAGAAGAAAAATTGAATAATAAAATTAACGGATTGTTGATAAATCTTGCCGCGGCGCCATATCAGGCGCTTCTAATAAATCGGCTTCTTTCGGAGTGCACAATTTCTCAACAATTCGCGCATCGAAACGAAATTGTAGTATAACCATGTATGGTGGCACGGTAATCAAGGTACACCGTGTATATAAGGAAAACCACGTGCAACGCACGCACACAACATACACAGACCATGTGTGGAAGACTATGGCATTAAAGCGAGCCCCACGCGAGCCGCTTCGGTCATGGTTGGTTAAGGTCCTTCGAAAATGGGTGAACAGGACACGAGCCGTAGCGCCTCGTTGTTATGTGAGAAAAAAATAGATAGAAGGATAGATCGCGTAAGAGATATTTTTCGCATCACTTCTCATTACGTGCCTCGATTGCTCGCGCGCATCGGTGAGGACTAATACTACATACTTCTGTCAAGTTTAACGGATGAATAAAAAGAAGCTCCATTGTATCTATATCAAAATTACAATTACGTATATATAAAAAGCTAGAAGTATAAAAGAGCTCTTTCGCCCTTCTTTCTTCCCTCTTTTCTCTTTCTTCTTTAATATTTCTTATAATATATTTTAATCAATTTTATTAAATAAAATTGTATGCTCTTTTTTTTCATAATACATTTTCATACATGCGTAGACAGAAGCAATGCTCTAATCAATATATGATGCTTCAAAAGAAAGAAAGCAATTCAAGAAGTTTTAGAGTGCCCTTTTCCAGATATACCCAAAGGCGCATCAATTCACAGATAATCCAATATGTCGCATTTCAAAGATTCTTCAAAGAGATGAGAAAACAGTCGCCGTTCTTCGCGCACATTAAAGCCGGAAGTGCGATGTTCAGGCGATAGGAGATCATAAGATACGATATTCACACGATTACGACCGCGACTTTTTGCCGCGTAGCGCTGCACTCGGTGTCGCCGGCTCGATGCATCGCGTCGCGCCGGTGCATAAAGACGGTGCCGCTCGTAAATGCATACGCCGACGTTGTTCTCGTTCGTCGTTACGTGCCTGCATAAACGTGGCCGGGGTATCTCGACGAGTTTTAATGAGTTTCGCGGCGCGGCGCGACGAGGCGGGAGCGGGAGCGGGAATGGGAACGAGGCGTTACGAGGCGACGCATAGGTCGCCGCGATTTTTATTTCTAGTCCTCAAGCTTTATTGTTGGCGCTCCGTTGTGCCGATCGAAGGCGTGGCCGGGGAAGACGTTGCTCCTGCCTTTGCATTCTCGCTCCCCGATACGCCGCCGGTCCATATCTCATCCCCCTTAATCGCGTTATTGGCGATCTCTGACATACGGCGGTGCGTTAAAAAGCCAACTGATTTGCGATAATTCATCGCTTGATTGCGGACGCTATTGTTTAAGATGCATCTCGTGCACCATTGTCTGTCCATTTAGTCATTTACCATGTAACTGATAGCGATAACTTAGAATTTCTCTCGTTCAAGTGTTCGTACATACAATCTTCTGTGTTTTCTTTTGTGTTCCGTTTTTATCAGTCTTCCTTTTATCCGCCTTCTTGCTTCATGTTTCTGAATAAAGTTTTGCTCCCAAATCTTTGAAAATTATTCAATATTCAAGAAATCTTGCTAAATTCATTATTATAGTCGCTAATAATATTGTACAACACGTTGAATGAAGTTTATTCGTTTTTAACTGAAAAAATTTACCTTCAACAACAAACAAAAGAATTTAAAGGAATTCTAAAAAAAAAAAATAGAAAAAAGAAATACAAAGGAAAAAGCACTGTTATAGATATGTTACAAGAGATAGACATCCATGTCAAAGGACTTCCATTATCATAACAAAGAATTTTTCAAACAAAAGTTTTTACAGAAAATAAAAGTTTCTACGCAAATATATTTTGGTATATTTAAAGTAAAAGATAAAATTGAAAATGGAAAAATCAGATATCTTTTCAAAGAGCGTGTTTTCTTATGCGAAAAAGGAGTTAGCTTTTCTGAACGTATTTTCTTTTATATATAGGCCTAAGTAATTTCTCAAAAGAACTTCCTTCAGGCTTAATGTTACTTCAGGCGAAAGAAAAAAAGAATTGTCAAGGAGATTTATGAATAATGGCAAAGAAATTTTGTGTAAATAAAAAAAATAATTTTATATTGTACTAAAATAAAAATATTTTTGTCACGTCAATCTAATTCATGTTAACCTAGCAGTCAATTTACTAATAATATATTCTATATACGTTAAAAAAATATCTTCGTTTTTGTAATATTAATTTGATGAATGCGATAAAAGAGCAATCAGTATAAACAAATTTACAGGTACTATCTCTTCCAAAGCAATTCGGAGTACCGCACGTGGCTACATCAGCGATTCTCAAGCTCTTCCGAGTTGCAAACGCCTTTGATCTCGGTGTCACGTAAACGGTAGCGAACTCTACGAAAACACGACGATACGTTGAAGCCGTTCGGTCCGATTCATACGAAGCGTACCGTATTAAGTTCCAGTAACTGACAACGTGCGCGTAAGGGGAGCCGGATACGATAAGGAGTTATCGTTCGGGGGCACGGACGGCGGGCCCACACATGCGAGGTCCCGGCGTACACAGACTTCCTTTATCGCTCGCACACCCGATATATCTCGCTGGCCGCGGATATACTTGGGAAACTTGGTGCGATACGAGCTCTTTGGACTTCGACGCTGCTCACGAGTTTCACACCGAAAGGCCTTCAAAGTGCTCCAATTGTATGGCGAATGATATGGAATTATGGATTATGGAACAACGTGGCGTTTCATTGAGTTTGAGAAACGATAAAGGCCTTAAAAAGATTTCAAAATAAAAGGGGACGATTGCGAGAGATTTAATAAAGATTTCAAAATAATGAATTCGAATTTATTAAAAACAAAAAGATCAATAACGGTTGATTTAAGGATATTTATTACAAAAAAGATTTAATTGAAAGTGTAAATGGCAACTTGCAAACAAATAAGTATCTCAAGAAATGGTTTAACTTATACAGTGAGATTAAATCTCTTTCTTTAGTTAATGCTGACAAAGTATTCTATTTTTTATATGATTAAATTTAACATCAATTTTTTACAGTAGAAAAACAAATGTCATGTAATTTATATTAAAGACTGACTTCCAATTAATTTTTTCTTACACTCGTGTAATTTGACATATGTGATATACGTGTGCGAATCTTTTAAACCGTATAGAACGATATATGTTAAATATGTACCTATCTCTTAATTTGCAGAGCAAGCGAAAATGAATAAACATTTGCAACGTAAAACAATGATAGAGCCGCATGATTAGAGATCTTCTCTGCGTTCTATGGAAACTATTTCATCGCGCTCTGAATTTTGGCGAAATGATACGCGAGGAAATGTTTCCCGCGCACGTCGCTTTGTTGCTTCACGCATTGAAATATCTTTGAACGTCGGAAAGTGTTTGCGGGCCGAAGATATTTTCGGACGTGAAAACGTTTCCACGGTGCGAAGAGGTCGACGAAGTCGCGTCGTAAAAGAGGGGGCGATGGGCAACGAGAGAGATTCGCAAAGATGCAAATCTCCTGTCGCAATAGCCAAACGTTTTCTTTTTGTTTGCGTCACGTCACGTATACTGTGAATAATCAACGACTACCGTGTGCTTACGCTCGTTTGCAATATTATTTATTTCAACGCAAGGTTCACCGTCCAAAATGATGAATTGACGAAACGTCTATCCGTTTGAAGAAACTTAAATTTATTATAAAATGTACTTTCTGTATATTACGTAAATTAAAGTGAAAGAGAGAGAGAGAGAAAGAGAGAGAGAGAGAGAAAGAGAGATTTTTGGATGAAAAATAAAATTTGACAATCCATTGCGTGTATCTCCATGTTTGAGTATTTTCGTTACATTCATGCATAAAGTTACGCATATCATTAATTTTAAAATGTTATGAGTCATTTAACTTCAAACGGAACGGATTGAAGATTTACCTTATTGCCTTAGTCAATTTGTATTAATAGCGCAACATTGCCAGGCAAGCAGTAACTCGTAACAAAAATGTATACCATGTTGTAAGTTTGTAAACGTCGATGGAATCAAATTTATTGACTACTTTGATTTGTTTACATAATTGCGTAACGTGTATGTGTTGATGAAAAATACCTTTATATGATAATAGAATGTGTGCGATTTTGCGTTAAAAATATGTTATCTCGAAATACACAACATCGCTAAGACGGATAATTTACTGTTGTTAAACAAATAACGTTTTTGAAAACAGATGATCGCGCCGGAATCTATGAACCTGCGCGTAGTCGACTCGTCTTCTCTTCTAGCACAAGTATAAAATGATTCAAGATACGCTATCTGTCGCGACAAAACAGAATTTCAGAAGGTGGAAGGCATTATCAGAAAAGTCCTTTTATCGTCGCTTAAGTGTTTACCGTGAAAGATAGAAAAGTCTCGTAAAAAGAGATTTGTCTGATTGCAGTTTCGATTTATGTGTTGTGATTTACCTCAATTTCAATTACCGTCCGTATTGATATTAGAACATCTAATAAATAATAAATTAGAAAAAGTTGACTAAAAAAAATCAATTGCGAAAAATCATAATTACGCAAAATTACTACTTATCAATTTATTAATTAAATCATATTACTTATCTAAAATATTAATATTTTGTGAATAAAATTAATATTCTTCGAATAATTATCTTTATTGTACTTATCTCACGATACTTGTACTTTATTGTTATTATACTCTATCTCTCAAGGAAACTAAAATAAAAAGATAGTAATTCTAGAAGATGATACAATAAAATGATACTGTTAATACCTTAATTTTGAGTTAAAACTCTAATTCTTGATATTTTAGAATAAATTTTTCTCTGATAAACAAAGAATATTGCTTAATTCGGAGTAACTTAAAAATATAATAGCAATACTTCAATTCATTTAATAAATGTATGTATAGATATCTTAAATGATGATTATCATTAAATCATTTTTAGAATAAATATATAATAAACGGATCAAGTATATTGACAACGTACATCGATACCAGATCATTCGGTAGATTCATGTGATACATCTACATACAAGATTTACAAATCTGATGTTTAAATTTTACAAATGATCGTCGATTACTCGAACATCGCAAGATACGGATTAATTTGGGTGCATGCCGTCATTAAGGAGTTAATTAATGGAAGATCTTCAGCAGGGAACCGGCAACAGGTCCGTAGACTTGGCAACATCGCCATCGGTTAAAATGTAAACAACTGAGCATGTGGTACAGTTCCTGCTAGAAGTTACAGAAACGTTGGATCGTACAATTCATCGCAAAAGTATTGTTTCGCTTTTTACGATAATTTTTCTAAATTTAAAAATTTCCCTAAAATAGAATAAAATAAACGGATCGGATTCTTCGGCAGATTTTAGTTACCGTATTTTCTTATTCGGACAAAAGAGACAAAAAGCAGTTTTATATTCCAGAAAAGGAACGAAGGAAGCCCACAAAGCAAGAAAGACGAGAAGAAAGATGGGGCGAGCTCATTGGAGGGGATGGGTACGGATAGAGGACGAAGAATGGCGAGGGAGGGGGGGAAACAGTGGACGAGCAGGTCCTTAAGATCCCTTGAAAAATGAATCTCCCACAGATTCAGGGCCGCCGGATTCTGGCTCTCAGTCCAGCGAATGGGCCATCAGTGCGGACCAAAAAGCGTCACCAATCTGCGTTAAAATTCCGCACAGTCAAATTTTTCGTCTCGGTATATGGATATCCCGGCGCGATTTCCCGACGCGCAATCTTACGGTTTACGGAAATATGACCTTTCCAACTAGACACTTTTGTTACTTAAGTACCCAACGACTCCTGCCAAGATTAGATAAACTTAAGTGGAAGTTTCTCCATCAGGACTCCAGTCGAGAGATGTTAAAACTCTAAATAATTGACTTCTCGTTTTGTTTTTTTCGTTTAAAAAGAATTAATGTAATCGAAACTTTTCAAAAATAATTTTTGGAATTATGTTTTTTCCCCCTATTTCTCTGTTCATACTTATATTCCAAATATTATTTCCCAGGATAAATTTGAAAATTTCATTAATGATATATAATCACGAAATTATGGGAAATCTAACTAATCATATTCTATCGGAGTCGATTCTTTGAAATAAAAATAAAAAAATTATATTCCTTGTATGTTCACACGATGAAGTGTAAACAGGTTTGTCTTTCGTGCAAAGTTGTACTTTTCGCAATAGTATGACGGTGTGATGCGTGTTTAAAGATAGCTTCAATTATCATTAAAACGTGACATTTAGATCGAGCATACAAATAAAGTCTTGCTTCATTGTTATTCCGTGGCAAGCCTGAAGTTTAACCAGTAAATATCTAAAGCTATTGCATCCGCGTCTAGAATGAGCCGAAATTTTCTGAATAAAAAAAAGATTATATCGTGGTTTATAACAGCGAATATATACATATGTTCAATTAAAAAAATCTTATAAAAATTTGTTTAAATAATTAATTGTTGCCATTAAACGTGTTTTCATAATCTCGATTGTATTATCAAAGAATTCACGAAGTTAAATTACTTGTTATTAAATATTTCAGAGCTCTTCGTAAAAAGTTGCTGGACTGCAATCTGTTATTTAAATTGCATTTAATTATTTACTTCTGCCTCTCAACGTCGAATATTTATGCAATTCTTTCTATGTTGTAGAATACATATATCGATTGTAATGTATTAACTTGGACGATAAATAACGTTCCTGCAGGTAGCGCTATTATTGTAATACAAAGGAATCCGACACGAGAGAAGGGATTCATATTCATATCCTTCTCTCTGTCTCTCGCCGTGTTCTACAACGGCACTCTGTGTGTATACCTGCAGAGTATCGCGTACGATAATGGATTTCCCTGGTTGGAGCACCGCGGCGAGCCGCCTCTTGCGTATTATAAGTAAGTGCCATCGAACATGACATCCCCGAAGAAGCTGGACATCGGTTCGTTCGTTCATTTCAAAGACGTTGGCATATAATGCCGACGAAGAGATAAGCAAATAATGACCTAGTTACTAAATCGTTAAAATTTCCTGTACATGTGAAAAATACAATTGAGTTTATAGCGAGGTACTTCGTTCGTGCAAAATACGTTTCGCTTATAATTGCAAAATCATATTTGTTCGATACACCCTCAATCGCGATCGCTGCAATAAATTTTACGCACAATCCGTAAATGCCAAAGTCCACGCTTTTCATTTATTTCCGCTATCATTTAATCCGTATGACAAATGGAATCCGTTTTATGATAAACAAAATCAATCATCAGAATCGATCTTTCAATAATTCTTCTACTGTAAAAAGTAAAACTGCGAACAAAATTCGCCCGCACGGACAAACGAACGGTTACGTGATCGATTGCAATTGATGAGCTCGCGGACGAATTCCGTCATGCGAATCAATCGATGACAAAGACACGCGATATGAATGGAAAATCTCACAAATGGAATTCGAAAACTCGCTCGCATCTTTGCGAAATTGCCTCGTTGCAATCGTGTCCTTACATCACGTCGCGGTATGTATGTCACGAAAGACTTCGCTAGCGAATTGACATTCCTGACATCCATCCTAGTTTGATCCTTAAATTAATTTTTGGCTATTTGAAATCGAAATATGGCAGCAATATTTGCGACATTTTCATTTTATAATAATTTTCAATTTCTAGTACTAGCGATGCCTAAAGCTAAATGTTATAATAACAAAAGTAAATTTTTATAATTTAATTTTAGTAATATGAAAACTTTGCAAGAATTGTTCAATAAAATTTGGATGTTCCGTTAAAAGTATCATTCATTAAAGTTTGACTAAAAAATTTGTAGAATTTAATTTTAATATTTATAAATAAATTTTATCTATATAAATATCTAGATCTATAAACAAAAATTTTTCTTGTTAATTAAAGTTTCCTTCGACGAAGTTTCAGCAAAAAAATTTTTTGTTACAATGTCAAATTATTTTTGCGAGAATTAACACAATTTATTTTGTACAAAGTAAATTTAAAGTAAAAGTGTTGTTTGCGTAATGCAGCTTAGATGTGCTGCATTTGCTTTTAATTTCTCTCGAAAGACTTTAATTACACTGTCGCTTTTCCCCATGAAGGTCTTTAAGCCTTCAACGTCCTCGGGCTAATCGTCACGCGTGAGACGAGCGTTATTATTGTGGAGCACAAAGAGAGTGAGAGGTATACACGCGCGCATCCACCTTCCGTTCGGGATCGTGTCATAGTAGAGTAGTAGGACATTTCGTGGCTAAGTTCTGCAACAAGTTTCTAGATTACTAACCTGGGTTAACAAAAGGAGAAGGCGCGTAGGTGACCGGACAGTTTATGTAATTTACGTGACAGTAGTCGTGGTATCTGTCATGGAATTTCGAGCAACGTGGCGCAATGTGGTTGTGCCCCTCTTCAATTACATCTTATTGACGTACAAATCTACAGAATAATGAAAAAAAAGCGATAATGACCTCATTATTACTTGATCAGACTCAACTTGACGGGATAAACAAAGGAAATTAATTAATTAAGCTAAACAAAGAAGATTAATTAATTAATTTACGTAAGTATTAAATTAATCTACATTGACGTGCTCAATAATGAATTCTCGAAAACAGGATTTTCCTTGTAATTCACGTTTCAAATAATTTATATTCTAATACAATTTTACATATCAGGCAATAAACTAAACTCCAAGACAGCTCACGTCTTCTCGGTCGTGAGACGTAATTTTGGAAGCAGCTGTACCGCTGCTATCGTTCTGTTATTGCGGAGAAATTGATATAACCCTACCCACACCGGGCCCTTTGCGTACGTGTAACCAAGTCCCGCCTGCGTCTGGCCTGATATCGCCGGCGCGAGAGGAAGAGAGAGAAAGCGAGCGAGAGCGGGAGGAGAATGGCAGGGACAGAGACTAACTGCCCATAATGCCAGAACGAACAGGACAGAAACCTTCCATAAGATCCGAGCTGGAGAGATAGACCCGCGCGAGAAGGAGGACCGAGAAACGAGAATCGGAGAGAGATGCCGAGACGCCTCATAAGATGAGATTACGAGGGACACGAATGATCCGTAAGACCGAGGAAGACGCACTGCTGGCAAGATCTGAGCGAGGAGCGAGAGAAATGAAAATGTACACTTGAACGAAGACTGAAGATCCTGCGAGACGATGTAGAGAGTCGGAGGGAAGAAGGGAGCAAAGATGAGAAAGATGGAGAGAGAAAGAGAGAGAGAGAGACAGAGCGAACGACGATAAGAAGGGAGAGGAGGAAGTGACTGATTGAAGGAGTGGAGGAAAGTCTGGTTCGAGCGAAAGAAGGACCGAACGGTCGAGACGAGGAGGGAAAAGTGCCTCGAGCCTTGAGGCATCTTGGGGGAGATTTTTTATCCCTTCAAGGTCAGACCTTCAATATGGCTGCCCATGTTGGTCCACGACTTCGAGGAGTGAGAGAGAGAGAGAGAGAGAGAGAGAGAGAGAGAGAGAGAGAGAGAGAGAGAGAGAGACAGGGAGAAGTTAGGAGTGTCGGACGGCTTAAGAGGACCGTAAACACCTTGGCCGCCCGGTATCAACCTGGTGATACCAGCTTCAAAACGCTCGGCCGGTTCTTCTTCTCGTGGTCGGTTTCTCGTCGCCGAGGAGGATATGTCTGGTGTGTCAAGAGCGACACTAATTAAGCGGAATCGCGAGCGAGCGAGTCGTTTCGCGGTCACGAACGCAACAAGTGCGCACCGTAAGCCGTCGGGATTCTCGTGTAATAATAGAAACTTAGATGTCACCGCGTCCAGGGAAGAAACTTGCGACTTCATTAACTGTCGAAAATCAAATCAACTATTGTCAGATATAGTGAAAAGCTGTTAACAGAGTACGGCAACTAAAAGAATATTTGTACAACACATTTGTAGCATATTCTTCATATTGACTTTTTTTATAAATTGATAAAAACAAATCTACAACAAAATTTAATTTTTTATGCTTTTTTAATATTGTCTTTTTCCATATGTGGATTGAAACTCGAAATATAATCATCTGCTATATGGAATAATGAAAAATTTACGAAACATTTTGTGCGGCATATATAATTATGTTGAACACAAATAATACATTTCACGTTATAAATTTCTCATAAAAGTTATAATGTCTTATTTAACGCACAATGAAATATCATTTTATAAATAGTTTTTATATAAAAATTGTACTATTTTCTGTAAGTATATCCTGAACACTATATTGTTCCATAGAGTGCTCAACAGACAGTCTCAAGCTAACAACGAAAAAAAAAATAAATGATTTACAATTCACAATTTTCAAAAAAATTTTTAAAAACAATAATGACGTTAAGTTATAAAGATGATCTTTACATACAACACCAAGCGTCGAAAGTCATCAGACTAATAAATCACGGCGTCTCGCGTATACTAGAGGCTTGTTTCCATCTGTACGTCATCGCGGGATCCGACAGTCGGAAGCGAGACTGTCCGAGAAGATTGCGCCTTGTTATGATTTAACCCACTTCTCGAAGGTCAAGTCGAAATTAGAAACTCCTACGATTCGCTTCCGACTTTCATTCGTGCAATCGCGAGCAGAAGTATACATACATATATATATGTATATATATATTCGAGATGGAGAAAGTACTCTTCTTGGGACTCTTTCGAGAGACACGATCGTTTTGGAGAGGAAGCAGCACGTCAGAGGGAAAGAAATATCAATCCGTTTTTTTTTTATTATAAAAGTGAAAGACAGAAAGAGATAGAGAGACAAATTTATTACACAATCAAATGTTGTTATTCCTAAAAAGAACACATAGAAAAGGTACGCGCAAGTCGCGGAAGTAAAAATTATTATTTAAAAAGTTGCAGATATCTGTGTTTGATGTTTCATTTTCGAGTTTTAAGATTAAATAAATACATGTGGGAGGAAGAGAGAAAAGAGATGGGCGTGCATAACTCTCCCGTGTAGGATTGGAACACGGGTTAAGCGACACGGTGACATCGACGCCCGAGAAGCGGACCGGTTCCTTGTCTGATCTTCGTTCCTGTAATCTTCCGTAGGAGGGACGTACAATTTGGAAATTGTAAAATAAATCCCGAAGACTACCAAGTTCAAGCCATTATCCTGCGCGATGCGCAGTTGCGCCGACGGAAAGAAGGGTCGCTGAACAAAAAAAAAATATATATTGCTTTACGATGCTGCGGTAGCATTCCTCGATCGAACCCCTTCTTGAGTATCCTTTTTGTAAGACGGTAACTTTCTAGAGATTTTACAAAGAGCTTCGAAATCACTTCTGGCAACCCTGTATAGGATTTATTAATAATGCGCTCTCTCAGCAAATAATATTACATTGAAAGTATCTATATAAATATATATGTTATATATATATATATAGGTATATATATAGATATATATTTCTAAATTACATATATTATATAAATAATAAACTTTAAAGAATTCTGACAAATTAAATTTTACGTTTGAAAATAGACAAATATTTTTTTCGATCAATTTCAATTATATCTGATTTTAACTTCAGTCAGAAATGAGAACTTTATAAACAAATAATGTAAAAACATTAGAAATTTCTAAATGACAAATGTCTCGAATATTAATGTTTCTGTCAGATCCCATATAGCACAGATCATTGCAACTATATTGCGGGGATATTGCGACATTGCAGTTTGTATGTTGTAACGTTGTCGTAATATAGCTTAATGATTTGTGCAGTATGGGATGTTTATCGATTTAATTTTCGAACGTTTTATTAAAACTGACATAAGAATGATAGGTTTTTAAAATATTTATAAAAGCGAATATGCAAAATATTTATGTTTAAGAATCGAGATCGGCGATAAACTTCGTAGTATCTGCTTCTTGCGGATGTATGCGGAGATTAATTCGTCGTTGTTTACAAAGCTACACGTTATATCTGAAGCGAGAGGCGACGAGAACGCGACTGTCTTACTTGAGAACGTAACTCCGATCGCCGTTATAGACTCAGCACAAAACGCGGCGATTTATCGGGGCGCTCTATTTTTATTTTTTTTTATCGCGCGAACGTTGCAATATTTCTTTTCAACGTTTCACATCGCGATCGATAATGTCTTGCGTTGCTAATCTACCGTTGGCCGTTAACGGCCGCGTAAATAATCGAGTTAACGAGACGAGTGCGAGTTTGTGTGCCGACGAAAGTCGCGCAAGTTGTAATCGATTGTTACGTAAGAGACGAGATAAAGTAATGAGAACGGTAAACCTCGCGTCGCGCGATCCGACTAGGAAAATTACCCGTTAATTTTCGCTGCTACTACGCCCAATCGAGCAAACCAAAAATCTCGAGAATTTATTTCGCATGTGCAAAAGTAATAAGGTATAATTTGTTCACGAGGCAAACTGAGGAATTTTTTCATGCAAATCCTGTAAACAGTCAGCTATATGCGAAGATATTTGTGATAAAAATTGCTTGAAGAAGAGAAACATTTCTATTTTCAACTACATTGCATAACAACTACGTTGTAATAAAATTGTTTTCAAACATGTCTCTACAGTAGGATGATTACATTGCAAAAGTAGTATCTAAGAAAAATTGTTAACAAGCTACCGTATTCAATCATAATGTTGTGCATTCATTCTAGAAGTATCTCCAAATGTAATAGCTTTCTATGTAGCAACCAGCACTGATCTCCTCTAATTTGTACTGAACTAATTATATTATTTTCTATACTGTAAATATATTAATAAAATTTTAAGAGCCTTTATAGAGAACTCTGCCATTAAGAGATGATTTGAAAGTTCCTTTTGATTTGAAGACAAAATCTTATTTATTTCAATATGCAAAGCAGTTATACAACGCTAATTTATATTCATATACTGCAATAATACTTTCGATCAAAGTAATTATCGTCTACATTAGATATAGGTATTAAACCAAACTTGGCAGTATCTGTAGTCTGTGTGTCACATAGACGATGTACATATATGTGAACACCATTAAGAAAGTGTTTTCGTCTCTCTGGGGTCGCCATGCTTACCCGGCAGGGACGCACGCCGTCGATCGAGGCATTCACAAGTTTCATAATGCAGGTCGGTCGCGTCGATTCTACCGGCTGGATAAATAAATATATAGACGGAGACGGTCGGGCACACAGGTGTCTCATAGAAAACAGAGAAAAGGAACGGGAGAATGTTGTGTGCGTCACCAATGACATGCAAGCATCTCCGAATGGGTCTGGTGAGGGACCAGACCTCGCTGCACGATCCTTCTTTTTAAGGAGGCCTGAAAACCCTAAGACTCCCTACACGCATATTCCGTTGCATCCCTTTTCTCATTTCCCCTGCCGTCTTATTCGATTGCACACTCCCACATACATTTCCGCAAAGAAATGAGTTCTCGACACGTTTAATACCGTGAAAAATATATACGAAAGGGAATAGGAGAAATTCTATTCTAGCATCTCCCAGAGAATCACAAAGTTAACACTTCAAATGAGCCATTGAATAACATAAGAATAACATAAGAACGTAATAAGATGCGCTAAGAAAGCAATGAATATGAGGAAATCGATTTTGGCAATAAATAATATTATTAATAATTAATAATTTGTAACTTTAACATTCAATGTCAACATTTAAGTTCTTGAAAAATAAAAATTAAAGTTAACTTATGCACATATATGTGTGTGCTTGAATTTTAATAAAATA
>NW_012027062.1:732735-733730 GCF_000956235.1 Wasmannia auropunctata
GAATAGCGAAATAAAGGTTAAGATAATGTTTCAATCGTTGCATAATATTAAAATATCTTTTGAAATGTAAAATTATAGAAAATCAGACGACTAATGTTACAATAACATTGATAATTTAATAATGTTAATAATGGATAATTAAACCTTTGTTGCAAAATTGCAATACTAAAATAAAGATATGATAAATGCGCTAATTTATCTATATATCTTGTATCTTAGAATTTATAATTATTTATTTAATACCATAGGAATATTAAATTTTATAATATCTGTTTGAAAAAACACACAATTTACACCGCTTGCGCAGGATTTTTGAATTGGTTGAAGTTGAAGACCCCCTAGATTGCACATAAATGTTGCATCTAAAATCATACTTCAGCCCGCTCCCCGAGGCAAGTTTATTTTCGTGCAAACATTTATTTCAGTCGCGGACTTTGTCGCAAAGGGATCTATTTCAAAGAGCGTCTACGCCCTTGCGAGCGTCTTGAGCATCTTAGGGATGCGACGCACATGCACGCACATTCCGACCGGACAATTATTGGCCAGCTAGTCTCACTTTGCATCACTTTCATCCACCCGTAATTCTCGTCGCAATTACATATTTTTAATCAGGATAAAAAGTGGTCGCGCAACACATATTTTTTTATACGACTCAATTTTTCTCCGACAAAATACTGCTAAATTATATATCTCTTACATCATGAAGTGGACCGGTCTAAAGAATTCCGTGTCATAAAAGTCTTTCCCACGACTACAACGTTCATCCAACGAACGTTGTATGGCTCACAGTGCCTATATGGGGGTGCGCAGGTCTGTTTTCACATGTGGTTCGCGCAAAAAAGTACCCTTAGGCATTTTACATGCCTAACGACGAAGGCCGTTATGAGGTCACGGATCTACGTATCGGATTTATTAAGCATTTACGACGAAATTTCGTTTTCCTAATTAAGTACAAACTTTGGGAGAGAAAGAGCGAAAGCGAGAGAGAGAGAGAG
>NW_012027062.1:734154-739374 GCF_000956235.1 Wasmannia auropunctata
ACAAAAGCATGCGAGTAATGGGTCAAGGCTAAACTTCGCGGCGACGTTGCAGATAGCAGAAAAGCTTACGTTTCAAAGTGAAAAGTGTCTCGGATTCTCTAATAGCGTTAGAGAGAGAGAGAGAGAGAGAGAGAGAGAGAGAGAGGGTCATCATGTCGAAATAAAATCCGTTCAAAATGTAAACAATCGAGCATTCGCGAGCATATTTTTAAGTTTGCCAAAGTACGTGCCTGTGTAACTGTAACATGTAACGACCTACCAAGTGTAAATAGTCAGTTCAATCACTATATTCTCGTGCGCATCGAAGCATCGCGCAATAAAAACCGTTGCCGACGAAATTAAATTACCGCGAACGCGGAGGTGGTTATCCCACACCGGCGTATTATCGCTTCAATCCTCCTCTAATAATGATATTAATTTCCCGGCAACTCTTCCTCGATCATTACACCCTTGACGTCCGCAAAACCAACCGGCGATTTATTTAGTCCGAAAATTGCTACTAGGTAACGGCGGGGGAGAGAGATTGTTATCCCGTTTCAAGCTCGCGCGATCGAGACGCCACGGCGTGTCCACGATGATCTCTCGCGATAAAGATCTCATTACAGGAGTGCGAAATTGCGAGAAGAGACGGCGAACGAGATGGACGAAGGGCGCGGAGGGATAATCGGCGCAAAGGTTAAACTTCCCTCCGCGACGGGTTAAGGATAAACACACACACACATTACACCGAATACGCTTCATACACACGTTTTACTCATTTCGTTAATTTTTTTTTTTAATAATATATTGCCGTAATGTAAAATTTTAATTACTTATGCTATAAATAATTAATCGGCGTGACCGCTCTCTAAAAGTGAATCAGTGAAATCATTGCTGATTTTTAGAGTAGGTATATCATTTTCCGATGGCGTACTTAAAACTGTGATAAACAGTGTATATCAATGTTCTTTTAGTGATAATATATATTGATTTAAACAGTGAATATCACTGAAAGGCAGTGAGTTTCACTGTCAAACAGTTTTGAGAACTGAAATTCACTGTTTTTTAGTGATATTCACTGTTTGAATCAATATATTATCACTGAAACAATATTGAGATACTCACTGTTTATCACAGTTCTAAGTATGCCATTGGAAAATGAAATACACTGAAAATCAGTGATGATTCCAGTCTCACTCACTTTTAGAGAGCGGACGGTCAAGACCGGAAATTATCAAGTTTCAGCTCTCTCTATTTTTCGCAAATTAAGTCTTTGTAACTTTTGAATGCTTCAATCGCAGTTTCTAACACTCCTTCATACACCAGCCACATAGTTCTGTGCGCGAAAATCGGTCATCCCGCACATATACCGAGTGACGGTAGCCGATGTGGACAGGTGCAACATCTTACGTAACGGCGTAATCTGCGAGCAGCGGATATTAATTAGACGGGCGATTTCCGGTAATCATCCGGTTTTTCCCGGGTGCCCGTGACGATTTCTCTCCGCGGAAGTGTACTCGCAATGCGCGCGTGAGGATTAGACGGTGGGATTTCTTGCTGCGAATCGTGGAGATGAGCTTGTCATAAGAGGCCGCTTATTATTACGATCGGGCCGCGCGCGACGAATCGCGGATGCGACCGACCGTTTACAGGAGGATATTGCCTGACAGAATCGATTTGGCGAAAATAGCGAATTAGACATCCGTGCATCGTACTTCGATTTGCAAGACACTTATATAAACATGGAAGAACTGTAGGAGGAAGCGAGATAATTGCAGTCATTTGTCACAGCATAGATTGCTTTTAATTGTAGCTTGCTAACATAAAAATTAGAAAATATTCTATATTATCCCTCGTCATGTATTTCATTAGAATCAAAAGCCTTATGGTTCATAAGAACTAAGTTCGTAATAAAAGCTTTCAGATCAGTTTTCTTTCTAAATAAATTACAAATAAAAAAAAATCTTCAATTAATTATAGCTGAATAATTTATCCTCATTAATAGTAAGCTTATATTAATCGGATTTAACGACTGTATAAATGGTGGCTCAATAAAATTAATAAGATTTTCAAACAAACGGAATGTTTTTTTTTTTTTTTTAGATTTGTCTATACTTGTACGTGAGATCTAATAATATATTTTCGTCCGTGTTATCAACTGACCGCGATAAGTCGTTGCTATAATTAACTAAAATTCATTCTTTTATCCCTAGACTTGTAAATATGTGGCCATCGATAGATTTATCGCACAAGTACGGTTTACGCGGTGTCTTAGTACGGTGTAAGCGACATTCCGTATTCCGTCATACATATGTAACGTCGAGTTAACCTATATACTCAGCGCATAGCTTTGTATAAACCTGCTGATTTTTCTTTCCACTCCGAATTCGATGTGCGTATTTGACTTTTTAAACGGCGAAAGTATGCATCGACGATTCTCCGCCCCTTCTCGTGATTCGTTAAAAAAAGATGCTGCTCCGCCGACAGTGCGTCCGCAGTGATCGATACGGGGAATAATTCGGTCGTTGTTTGCTTCGGAAACCGACGCGGCGGCTCGTCGAGAAGCGGAATTCTAATATGACATCAAAGTCAATGAAGAGAAGCGCGTATTGTAATGCAATATAGTGACACACATATGTACATAGAAAAAAAAAACTAAAAATGCCACTCGTAAATGTCTTTCTTACGCTAGAATACCTATAAAACGAAAAGCTCAGATCTCAGAAAGAGATACGGTTGAAAAATACGGTTTCACAGTGGTTTAACTTGCTAAAATATTGAATGTTTTCGCGCGAGTTACCATCTTTCTGGTGCAAAAAAATAAAAATTTGTTGACTAGTGCACTTTAGTCATCAATGTCATCATGAATAACTGATTTTTAGCCATGGATGGAATTGACAATATCAATTATCGATGTCAAAGTCTGTTGATAAGACTGTCCCTGTAAAGCTTTACGAGAAAAATAAGCACAGCACGTTGAAAAATATTCAATTTTATCAGCTTGTATCATAATATGCATTATACATTACATTATTTTGTGTAATAAATGTCGCGCAATAATAATATAACACGCAATATACATTTACTTTATCCTTTCTCTTATCCGCAACTGCAATTCCTCTGGACTAAACAATCTGAATATGTACCGTTAAGTAAATTGCGCAAATAATGACAAAGAGAGCTCGTCGCGGCTTCGGGTAGAAATTGTCGAAACGATGCAGGATTTCCGGGGAAAAGAGAGGAAATGCAGGGAGACGGTGGGAGACGGTGGGGGAAAAAAAAAGGTCGGAGAGGTGAACGCGCGATCGGCGCGATAGCGACCGGTCCTCTCGACTTGCATGTCGCGGTAAGAACAAGGCTCGTCTGGTTCTACGGGCACTTCCTTCGTCGCGTGTACGCGCGAGTAGGTATCAGCAAGGCCACGGGGGTGTATTCTCGGCCATGCATCGCGGACCATAACATTTTCCAGCCGCCACCAACGGAGCCTACCCTCTTCGTGCTTCGCGCAATAAAACGCATGCCGCCTGAAGCGCGTGTTCTGCCTAACGTCAGAAATCGCGCGGCACGCCGTTGTCCGCAAGTTCGTCAGTACCTTCGTATCGAGTACTGTGTCATAGAAGAATAATGACGATATAAATATGAATAAGAAAAATATGCATTTTTTGCTGAAAATTATGTATTAACTAAAAACGACCTGACCGTCGTAAATCCAGGCATGAAAAATACGAGAGTAAACACGATATTGAACACGATTAATTACGTCGTTGACAGAATTAAAGTGTTAATAATAGTATTTTGATATAAAGTTCAACGGTAAACATTACGGCAACGTCAAATCGCATTAAGTAATAGATATTACTTAACGATAAACTTCTCATGCGCGACCAAGCCACGTCACGTTACGGAATGCGTGCTTTTCAAAGAGAAGTCGCAAGAAGTCGCGAGATTTAACGCTATTACAGTCATGCACGTCGTGATGGAAATATAATCAAAGCGCCTGCGGGACGACGGAACGGCAAAAGAACTGATAGCTTAAAATATTGTGTACAGTGTGACCGGGATAAATCGCCGTGTATACGCCCGTCCGTAAAATCTTTAATCGGCTGCAAAGCGTAGCGGGATCTAATATACCTCTCGCGCACTGCGCTATTATAATATTGTAATAGTGGCAGTGGAAGATGACGAGGTAATGTAGGCATGAACGCAGGTAAATATACCTTCTGATCGTGAGCGGCGCTCACGCTCACGCTCACGTTCTCGCTCCGTTCCGTTCCGTTGTTGCAGGCGGCAGCATGCGATAAAAAAAATCGTAAAGGTCTGAGAAACAATTTATGTTAATGAAGGCCTCCTTTTCACCATGCGTCATTAGGTAGAACGGCGCGATTAACATCGCAAGTTTAGGTCAATGTTACAGCGCAGCGAGCGCGAATGCTTTTCTTCGCAAGAAGCGCTCCGCGGTTTCCTTCTCGCCTCATTTAAGTTAACGACACTCATCGATACACGCAACTTATCCCCGAATCTTATTCCTTTCGATATACGATAACGCAAATGCCATCGTTCCGTATCATTTTGCAATCTATAAATACAATTGCTTTGTCGACTAAATGTCGCGCGAGAATGACGTGCAAAGATCAGGGTGAATACGTACTGATATCGCTTCATAGAAGTCAGGTGATATATAAATATATCAGAAAAACGTAATCCTCGATAATTTTATCATCACTTATAGACATACATAATTAGATAATTAATAATTAAACAAGATGAGTTTTTTAGTTTTTAAAAATAATCTCTTAAAAGGAAGAAACACACACTTATTCGTATTCGGATATCTACATGCGGAATAATTCATAAATTGCCTCAAGGCGATATTTGGTAAAGTCGATAAGACATGCCGAAACGCGAGGAAGGAACGGAAGATAAAAAAAAGTCGTGTAACAAGCCTTACTCTCGCTACGTAAGCCCCCACCGTATAAACAGAGGCAAAACTATCTTGGCGAGTGACTTTCACCTGATTGACTTTCCCTTTCTCTCTACGGCGCAAGCGGAGGTAATTGGACGCGCGGCTGACTGGCTGGCTCTTTCTGGCATCGGAAGAATCTGCTGGCCCACTTCCGGATCGGCCATGTCTGATCGCTTAGCTGTTTACGTTCACGAGCCCGCCAGTGGTCCGCGAGTTTGGAGTTCGTTAATTGATACTGGAAAGCCTCAAAATACGTGTGTGTGTGTGTGTGTGTGTGT
>NW_012027062.1:739723-742156 GCF_000956235.1 Wasmannia auropunctata
CATATATATATATATGTGTGTGTGTGTGTGTGTGTGTGTGTGTGTGTGTGTGTGTGCGTGTGCGTATATGTGCGTCAGAAAGACGTTTTCCTCTAACGTTCGACAAACATGTGTCTGCAATCGATCTTTCGTTTGTTTATTTTTAGTAATTATTATTCGAGAGTTTTATTATTGTTAGTTCGATAATTGCCGTTGTATATGTCGTACTATCTTACGAAAGTAATTTAAGATATTTCTAATTTCTAATCTTTTTACAACATGGAAATTGAACAAAAACCAACTTGTTTTTATTTTACATGTTTATTTAAAGATATGGACTGAAACTTCCTGTTCTGATAAATTTCATTCATATACGTTAAATCCTTAAATTGCATCATCTATCGAAGCCAAACAAAACAAAACATTTGTCATTAAATAGATAAGATAATATTAGATAAAGCTTAGTCACAATAAATGTAGCAAGAATAACTTTTATTGCTTACTCTATTATTAATTGATATAACGTCCCCTTTATATTTTTTTAGTAAATAATTTCTTGCGTAATATTTCATATATTTTTTCCTAGATTTCCTGTTGAGTCTTGAAGAGTTCTAGATAATCTCGTGATATGAACTCTCTACACGAATTATATAGAAGCTAGGTGACTAAAGACATTCAGTATCATGATTTATCGGAAAAAAACCATGTCGTGCTTCGAACTAGAATGATACGGTAAAATTTATCGAAAAAGTATAGAATTTGATAGATTACGACAGGTACAATTTATATACAGATACACAGTTTATCTTCTTTAAAAATATTTTTCCCTCCATAATTTCTCTTCTCTTCAAAACTATTAAAAAAATTTACTCAATAAAAATAGCTGCTGATAGCTTTTTAAAAATAATTAAAAAACTCTAGACTCAAAGAGAATTGGGAAGGTTAAAGGATTTCTTATCTTGTAGTTACATCGAGTACGTTGGAAATACCTAGACAGATAGCACACCAACCGAGTATTATAATGTACTAAAAACCGGTTTAATGTGTATTCGTTAACGCTAGAGTTAATAATAACATGAATCTTAATTAATAGTTGCGTCCAGCCACGTAATATGTTCGCCTCTTGTGACGAGAGACGCATTAAAATATACTATAAACAAGATAAATCATTCGTAAATAATAAAATTCCAAATTCTCACAACAAACAACAGCATATTTGTGTATTTTTTTTATAAAATAATCTTTTATAATACAGAATTAAGTTAAACGGAGTGAATAAGATAAACAATATAGATATAAACGTAAATATTACGTTGCATCAGCGGATTTATTATTCATTAAACAATTGTCCTAAGATGCAAAATGCTCTGTCATCATGCTTTTCACATATGAATGCAAAAAGCAACCTGAACATCGTAATATTTCTGTAAAATTCAGATAAGTTCGCTAATAAAGCCGTAATAAGTAATCATAATTGCAGCGATATATAAGAATATTGTATAATTTGAAAGTAAAATTACATTAATGTAGAAAAAATTTGATAAAATTATATTAAATTTTGTGTATTTAACTGCAAATACGTTACAATTTTCTTAAAAATATCCTGCTTAAGGAACATCAAATGGCAGGTTGCAGATAGGGATCGAGAGTCAAAAGTGTTAATAACGGATCACGTTAATTATTAATGTAAAGCGCTTAAGTTAGCCTCGTTAGACTATTTTAATACGTGAGATCTGTTTTCGCCTTTGCCTTTCGACCATTTCCGTCCCCGAATTAGAAGTGCCAATAAACGCAGAGTCCAATAGAGGCTCCATTGTTTGCTCAAGTGCACGCTAGATCGACTCTCTCCATCTAACTTTCTATAGTAGGTACCCATCTCTCTTTCTCTCTCTCTTTTTCTTTCTCGTGCAACGATACACGAGTCGAGGGACTCGAAATACTGAGGGCACAAGTCGTGAAAAAACCGACAATTCGAGATGGTTAAACATCTGAGCTGTCCCGCGAACGTTGCAAGTGCTAATGAATGAAAGGCATGATGCGGAGTGCTGCATCATGCAACGGGTTCTTTCAGAACGAGGGAGCGGAGGCGAGTCTCAAGTTGGTGAAGGAAAAAAGGTATGGAAAGAACCGATAAGTCAGGAAAGACGGATGTGGGGGAGGGTCTTATGTTAATTTATACCTAAAACCATTTGGTGAAGGGTTTTATCCCTTACGAAAAAAAACCCTCATTTTTTGGTGTTAACACTCAAATTTGGGCGTTTACCATCAAAATTGAGTGTCCGCCGTCAATATTGAGTGTATATTGAGTGTTGATCGTCAAAATTGGGCGTCGGTTAAGCGTTGAGCATCAATGTTGAGTGTCAGTTGGGTGTGACCATCAATATTTGATGTTGCCTTGGTCGGTTAAGCGTCGAGCATCAATGTTGAGTGTCAGTTGGGTGTGACCATCAATAA
>NW_012027062.1:745439-746056 GCF_000956235.1 Wasmannia auropunctata
TTCAATATTGGGTGTCAATTAAGCGTTGAACATCAATATTGGGTGTCAGTTGGGTGTGAGTTTTGACCATCAATATTCAGTGTTGCCTTGGTGTATACACTGAATATTGAATGTGAATTAAGCATTGAGCATCAATGTTGAGAGTGATCGTCAATATTTATTATATATCCAGACAGCACAAAACTCTAAAAGATGACGAAAAGATATCTTTTTCAAGTTGTCTTTTCGGCAAAGCGAAAGATATCTAATAGATGACGAAAAAGTTAAAAAGATATGTCCTAATTAAAATAAATGAACCTATTTAAAAAAATAAATACTAAATAATTTTTTTACTTTTTGTTATTTAAAATACATATTTTAAATAATGTTATTTTAAATACGACCGACCCCTGGCTATTACATTTGTTGTACGACCCTCTAGAAATAATGAAAGATACTAACAAGGAAACCTCGCGAAGTGTTAAATTCTGATCTTATAACGAAACTTTTTACACATGTAGGTTACCTAAATAGATGAATTTAGAAATTACTAGGGACCCAAAAACGGTTTAAAGGGATAAAATCACCCCTTATATGTTAATTAATTTTTCTTTTTTTTGTTATATCGTAACTATTTA
>NW_012027062.1:746106-766096 GCF_000956235.1 Wasmannia auropunctata
GTGTGTGCACTTTGTATCCATTATTATATCCGCTTTTCCATTCTACTGTGCTCTTTTACTGCATTAATTTGCATCAATTAAACTATAAAAATGTGTCATATCCTAGATTTCAAATCACATTTAATGGTTTTTTCTGACATTCTGACACGTGCAATTCATCATAATAGAACCAAAGTACAAAGTATAAGAATAAGAAAAACAACAGTATCTATGTAGATACGTGTGTTTTTGTTGCTCAAAATTCTATTCGAACCGGAAGAAGTTGACATTCCGAAAATTATTTGTAATAAATACGAGGATATCTGAACTGCAAAGCCTTGAAACTTTAGCCTTCATTTCAAACGACAAAAAATTCAACAAAAAATCTTACGGTTTGGATTTTCGAATATCTGCACTGGGACTATCTAAATCACGGATACATGAAAAAAACGTTTCCCCGAAATCGTTTGCCTGAATCTAATCATGTTTTAGCTTCAACTTTTAGAAATTCTTTACAAATGCAATAGTGTCAGAAATAATCATCATCTATTGTATCATTTTTTTCTTCCATGTTTGATTCAAATTTAATTTAATTACTCGTTAAATTATTATATTATTTGACTAATATTATATTTCTCTAATTCTTATTTCTACTTAATTTCCATGATTATCACGATATTTATGAGTCTTGCTTGCTTTAACCTTTCGTAAGACTATCTATTGTCATATTGGGTCACCATGATAAATACTTCGTTAAAATAGGCCTTCCTCTAACAATAAGATGCACGCACGTTTCATGAACAAAAGTCAATAGGCGTGACGATTCGTGCAGTGTACTGGATAGGAAGAAAACTTGCGACTGCGTACGACTTGGCTCGTGCTGCGTTTGCGTGCTGCTACGATAGGCGGCCTCTCCGCGAGTACGAAACCATTGTCGCCGTCGCCGGTAGGAAAACGAGAGAGTCACGCGTGTGCGTATACCCCGCCGATATAAGTGCCGTTCATTAGTTGCCACAGCTCAAAGTGCAATGACTTTTAAAGACTCATACGATACCTCATGCCGATCATTCGTTGCAACGATATAATAATAGCGCCCTTCCGAACGTTGTAAAAAATCTGGCGATTATCGCCGATAGTTGTATATTTTATCTCATTGTAGAATAATAAAGTTTCCTCGCGTTAAAACGTGAAATAATAATTTTTCCTTAGGGAAGAACTTATAGGTCCCGCAAAATTACCATGAGAAAAAAATCATTTCTTTAAAATTTCAATTACTGTTGATAATTCTAAATTATTAATATTAAGAATAGGGAAGAGAGAGAGAGAGCGAGAGAGAGAGAGAGAGAGAGAGAGAGAGCACTATTGCCTTATCAAAATCGCGCGCGATTGTAGTGGAAAACTAGCCACGTTGTGGATCGGTGGAATAGAATAATGGCAACTTACTCCTGGCCAACATTACTGTTGCACGCGGTCATTAACCCATTGGCATCAATGAGCGGAATAATCCGCGCTCGCGAGTCGGTCCGTGCCATCAAAACGCATTATTCCGGACGAAACCATTTTGGCCGTTGCAAACAAATTGTTTCTAATACGTAATAATCGTTCCTAATTCTTGCATAAATTAAATAAGACTATCGTGAATATACATGGAGTATGTATTATTAATTGATTTTTACAAAGGTATTCCTGCAGCAATTGATTTAAATTATTCCTCATATTTTATTTTTTTAATAACATCGATGAAAACGCGAAAGTTTCATGTACCAACTGTCATATTGTATCTGGAAGATATCTCGAATATTATCAAACGTATGATTGTAAACTGAGATTCCCAGGTGCAACTGTATGTATAAGAGAAATTATAGCGATTTATGCAACGCTCACGGTTGTCGTTAATTTAAGATTAATGCGAAATGTGAAAGTTTCGATCGGAGTGGCGCCTGGCCACGGAAATGCTGGAGAATAAGAAAGTAAGAGCGTAAACCACAGCGTACGTAAGCACTTTATGTATACGCACAATACGCGCCATTACTGACCGTGGACGGCGCGTGAGCGCGTGCTATGTACTATGTAAACTAAGCAAATTATGTAAAAATGTAAAAATTACTATGTAAAGAATATGCCACAAAGACAAGTAATGACAAATGTCTCAAAAAAGTGTGTCAAGCGGTACCATTAAACTTACGCGCGATGTACAGATAAATGTTATTGGTTTGCTCGTCATTCTGCATAATTCTCAGTTTCCCCAGTTTACCAATACTATCGTGACATTAATGCTATGTATTGTGCAACTAAAAATATACTATTTCTATGTATATTTCCTACCTTTATGAATAAAGTAATTTTATTATAGTCATTAATTATTAAATTTTTTAAAAAAAGTAACAATATAGTTGTAATCTTTTATTAGATTTACTTTTTAGTCGAATTACTACTTAGCATTACTTGCTAATGTTTAAAAGCATTTTAATTATAGAGAAGTATCTTTTAAATTTTCACTTTTTGTGCCTTTACTATTGATATTTTCAATAATATCATTATTCAAACGCTATGATAGATTTATTTAGTATAATAATTAATTATATTAGTCCCATATTTTAGAGAATTCTAATTCTTCACGCTTAAAAAGCCAACTAAGATAACTCAAACATAAGCTGATTAAAAGAGAGAATAGAAATGCAGATGAAAAGAGAATAGATGTATAATACAAATTAAAAAAATATAGATATTAGCTTGGTTATTCCAATTCTATTGCCGAGAAGGAGTGTCGCGTGTGTTTCTTTGCAAGTGGAGCTGCACAGGGTACCGTCCACAGCGTGGGAGAAGCAACCACAAATGCGCGCCAATAACGACGACTTTTTCGCAAAACGGACTCTGGCAGAGCTACCTTAAGCCGGTATTACATGAGCCGTCTTTCTGCTCGGTCCGGTTTAGCCGCGTGCATTTACCCGTGTCGTTACATACCTGCTTTCCTGCCTGCCGTTGCCTTGGCCTTTGCGATTCTCGGAACGATTTCTGCTCCGATCTATCGATCTGAGATCTACGCAGGTACCTGTGTGCACGACGCAGAGACGCCAGAGGTATCAGCCGGAGGGTATGCTTAAGAGGGTACTTTAGCTGAAGGCTCTTTACCTGAAAAATGAACCATATTTGGATAATGTAAGATTGAGTGATTCTTAAGTTGCCTGCTTATGAAGCCCGCGTTAATTATAGCGTGAATCATGTGCCGTTCGTGGTGCATAATAAAGAAAATCTGACACGGGATGACGCAATGCCGATAAGATTTTCGATACCCGATAAATATCATATCTTCAATCACGCGAATGACTCAGACATTTATAGTTGTTGAGTTAATAAATCTTTTGACACCTCGCACCCACGCCTACATCGTGATGTGTAATAGGCTGCAATATGATGCGCAGGATCAGCGCTGATTAATGCCGCGGCTAGAACGCAGACTTCTTCTCTCGTTCGCCCTGTGACATTTTCATCGTGACATTTCACTTCGCGATTCTCTAATTACATAACTTGAGCGTACGAATTTTTATCGCGGCTTTCCTGTATAGGTATATCCCACGTTCCTCGTGCTTCGTCTCGACGAAGAAGAAGAGAAAAATCGTTTGTTGAGTCATTACGCCATGTGACATTTTCAATAGTATCGTTTTTCTCCATATTTTACATAATCCTACGTGTGTGTGCAATATTTTATCTCATGCGAATAATTGAGTGATGAAATAATCGAATCATTAATTTATATTGTACGAAAATGCATCACTCAAAAATATGTTGCAAAATCTACGAAAGTTTTATATTAGGTTTTCTAAACTGCAGCAATCGTAAAATTTTTTCTTCCGTCCAAACCGTTCCGTTATTTCAAGAACGGTCGAAGGAAAACCCGAAGAAGCCTGATCGGTACTTTTTTTTTCAGGAATTATAAGAAACAGAAGAAACCGCTCGGACAATGAAACCGCAGTGTAGATTTCTAATATTAAACACTACTGATTAAACATTTATATACCGTAAATACCTGATGTTAAACGTATTGCGCATAATTATCGATTCTGACTCACAACTATGACGTGCGTTCGACAAAATGACGTTGTCGAAAATTCGCAGTGACGTAAAAGTTCGAACGACGTTGTACTTTCGAATGCGTCATCATTGCATTCGCGCAGATGCAAGTGACGTCAACAACGTAAGAAAATGAACAAAGAGAAAGAACGAAACGTTTTGACGCGGTTTTAAAAAAAGATCCACATCACGAAAAAATCTATGACGTCACGATACTCGGCGTGTGACATTTCCAGCGTGCCTACTCTGCTCTTTATCGTAATTATCTCTGCTTTGTATCTTCCTTTCCTTTGTCCAAAGCATTCGGTATAGCAACGATGTATTCCATTAAACGTCTTATTTATTATTATTATTATTATTAATGTTTGTAATGAAAAATGCTGTCAAATTTTTAATCGAATTGAAGGAAAGAGTCCATCAAGTTCGAACCAGATTGCTCGCCAGATTGCACAACGTCGAACAAAATTGAATACGACTGTTTTTCGTTGCCTGTTTCTCCTCGCCCTCTTCTTTCCACTGAGACATTACGGACGTGCAAGAGACGCGAAAGTTGCAAGAAAGAACCCTTGGCTAGGCGCAACCTCGCTCTGCGCAACACATGTTACATCCGCGCGCTTTTCACGTGCTCTCCCGCAATAATGGATATACATACGTCACGCACGTGACGGACACTATCCAATTCCTCTTATTTTTCTCTATTCTTTGTATTGTACATCCGCAAACGGAAAAGTTACAACTAATATTTTCTCTCTTCGACGGCTCTCTTGGAATGTATCAAAGTCGCGAGACTGTCATAAGTCTTTCATACGCGAATAATAAAATTTTTTACACTCTCCTTACATTTTTTTTTATTTTGCACTTTATACTGCACAAAGAACTGTAAGTTGCAGACAAGAAAAGAAATACCTATTCTTTTACGATTCTGTTAGTTTGTCCCGCAGTCGCTAGTTTACCTGATGCGAGTTACCTTCAACGGTCGTATTCTCTCTGTTTATTATCTAAGACGCATATATCTTCGCTTACGTCATTAATGTACAACAAATAAAATATATAAATATTATTATGTACAATTATTATTTTATTACAATGACGTTATAGTCCTTATTTTTCATTCTCTTATATCGTCCTACTATTAAAATTTTGAAAAGGAATTCAAGTATTTAAGTATCTAATGTATGAATTCAAAAGTTTGTTAAGAATTAATATATGTAAAATACTTATTCCCTTAAAAATTCCATATGCACAAAAATATGTGTAATAATATAAAATCGTCTACAATTTTTAACATTTATACAAAATATAATCCTTTAACATTTTCGAATTATTCAAATAGAAAATATAATTACTTTTATTGAAGTACGAAAATTGATAAATTTTATAAAAAAGGGAAATAACGATAAAATTAGAAAACTAATAATGAAAAAAAATATTGTACAAATTATCGATTAATTTGAAAATTCCACACTCAATCATACATGCGTTATAAATTTATCGCAGAAACGGAAGTGCAGGAACTTTTTCTCTCTTTCTCACTCACTCTCTCTCTCTCTCTCTCTCTCTCTCTTTCTCTTTCTCTTTCATTTTCACGCACACACCCTTCACAAAGAGCCCGCATATCCCAGTCTGATATCTCTGAATATAGTCCGGCCACCATGACGGAAACTGACTCCCATTAGCCGTTATATTTAGTGGCATGAGAATCTGTTCGGGGTTGAAAACACCTCCCCATGGGACAGCTCACCCTCATAGGCCCGTATGTTGCAGCGCGTACTATGACACTCCCTAATTTGACAGGATCGAATTAGACTCCTGGCGTACGGTCGATCTATAATAATAAAGTGTGTCTTTCCGCGTGATTGACATATCTATTGGTATCGTAAACTCGTTATCACACATTAAGCTTCCGAAAGAAATTTTCGGAAAGGAAAAAAAATCAGCATCAACAACATTAATTTAATCGGCAACGTGCCGATTAAAACGATATTACACTACAAATTTCTTTTCTTCGTTGGATAAAAAGATTTTGTTAATCTTGAAAGTAATAATTGATTTAAGCGATTAAGAAGCAAGATAGCTTTCCCCAATAAATCATTCTTTCTTTTATCTAAGGAGATCGATATATTTTTTATCGCTTTTTTATTTACTATGAAAGAGACCTTTTCTATTCTTCAAGCACAATTTTAATCAGCATTTGACATTGCGCCGCTGCGAAACCAGCGGGAGTCTCACTTCCTACTCACGCGACCTCGCGGCGATCGCGAACTTCCGGCTTTCCCTTCGCGAAATGTCACTTCCTTCTTCGATTAATGCCGTTGTTGGTATACGTGCGAAATTCTGTAAAAACGTTTGTTCCTGCTTTGCGCGCGTAGCTAAGAAAGAAACAGCGGATTATAACTAACTCAACCAGTGACATTCTTCCTAAACCGACAGGCACGTATCTCGTTACACGTATTTCTATATATAATTAAAACGTTGAAAATTATATAAACTGATAACAGAATTCGGTCAATTTAACGTAAATCCTATTTAACGTATCCTATTTTTGACGAAACGATTTTTATTTTTAATTATTTTTGCATTTTAGAAAGAATTTCTTTCGTATTGATGTATAAATAATTAACGTAATAAATAAAAATTTGAAATCTGTTTAGCAGGAAAGAAATTAAAACAAATTTATACATCGCGATACTTCATTTGTAAGACCGCAGTATTTAATTATTTACAATTAAACTAATTTAGATACGACAACCATATTTCACCCGATAATAAATCGATCGTTATAAAATTAGGGACAATTGTTGCTGGCAACGTAATTTACGTTTGTGGTCATAAAATCGTAACGACAATTGGCAACAAAAAATTATAACGAACATAGACAGTTACTGCTTAGAATCTGCGGTCTACGTCGCAGGTGAATAGAAGCTGAATTTCATTCATGCCGCCGTTTGACCGCTGGAATGCGCTCGAGTTGTCGAGCGGTTGAGAGAGTCGTATCTAGAATATATAGTTTTGCATTCTCAGTAATAGAGAAAGAAAAAACAACACACTGCAGCGTTACCAATAACACTGCATTGAACTTGGATCTATTCTTCCGCTGCGTTTTCATAGTAACGACTAAATAATGACGAATGTGAAATCGAGGAATGTTAGCATCTCGATTTACAAAAACAAATTCAAATAAATCAAATTTTAATAAACAAATATGCTTTTTCTTGAAGCGGGTTTCATATTATTTTTGTTATTTTTCTTTTAAATGCTTGCTACGTTCGTTTGCAATTTGTTACATAAATCCGTTACAGGATTCTTGTAAAGCCAGCCCTTTTACAGAAGAATCTAACCTTTCTGTGAAACGTTTTTACAGCGGGATTGTTGGAATCTCAAGAAAAAGTTGTTAGGCTGTTTGTGACGCCTCATTATGCTATTATGATCCTATTATCGTTTCTATAGAAAGGCTGGCGTAATTCGCTCTTACCCATTTTTACCCACTGATCGACATGCAGAAAACAATCGGCAATATTCGAAGTGACTCGAAGTACTAACTTGTGAGGGAGACGCTTTACTCCATGAGAGACGCGGCCTCGTCGTCCATCGCGTATTTTGCGCGAGGCCGCATTATCGCATCCCGGCGCGCGATCGCAGCCTCGGATCGGATTAAAACGAGCACCCCTCGCCTCGGAGGGATGCGACCCCGAATCTCGTCCAATAAGGGAGCCCGGGCGGCCGGGATTGGAGAGCCGAGAGAAAGAGGCACGGAACGGTGGATGGAATTGTACGGACAATTGAGGGCCGACATGCCGACACAGAGAGCCAACTTCACGTGAGTCCGTCCGTGCCGTCGCGACGCGCGATTGCCACGTCGGAGCGGTCGCCCCCCCTCCCCACCACCACCACGTGACGCGCGGGACGGCGCGCGATTGGCCGGCGCGTCGGTACCGCAGAGTAACCCCGGCCTGCATGTCCTCCCGCGGAGCACAAGCTACAACTTTCAGTCGGCAGCGCTCTCAGTCAGCTTTGGGAGGCTCTGCTTTAAACGTTGTTGAAACACGGTGGTATATTACCGGACACACGCAAACCCCGGTAAGATCTTTTCCCCTCTCCGTAAGACGGGTAAACGCACACCATTCGGGCGAAGTCGACGAACGAAAGTGCCAAGTTCAAGTTCGTTAAACGTTCGTTAAGATCGATAAAAAGAGAGAGAAGAGTTTGCCGATCTTACGCGCACCGACGATCGACGATCGACGACGACGACGACGACGGGCTGTATACTCGATAGTACGTGAGGAGACAAGTTATCGCTGTCGCAAAGTCGATCCAGAGAGAGAGAGATAGATAAAGAAGAGGCCAAAAGAGCCAGTCGATCCGTACCAGGAAGCACGAATCCGAGAAGTAAACGTTCTCCGTATTCGCGCGCGTCCGCTCGCCTGCCCGCCCGCCCGCTCGTTCCTGTTGGCTGTTTTTATTATTAACGTTATTCTCCGAGACACACGTGTCGATCGGGGCACGTACTGTTTATTTACGCGCGGGTGCTTCCGATGCGAGCTACGGCAGCGGCGGCGGCATCGGCATCGCATAACGACGCATACGGTCGTAGTGGCAGTTTTATTGTGTTCTGAAGAAAGTTTTTCATCCTCCCTCCCCAACCCCCTCTCTCCCCCGCTCACCGCCAACGCGCGACTTCTTCACCACCAACGCTGCGTCACACTTCATTTTTCGCGCTGCGCGGGACGAGAGGCGAAAGGAGGGGAAAGAAAAAGGATCGGAGGGAAGGCGAACAACGGTCGTCAAGATACAAAGTGTGTTTTTGTGCGACACCCGAAGAACATGTCGACTGCCGTCATGAGTAATACGTCCATGTTCGAGTGCGGCGAGCATCTTTTTAAGGTAAGATTCGATCGATTTTCACCTGTCGTCGTCGCGTATATTTAATTTTTAAGTTATTCATAAGTTCACGCACGCGGAGCGAAGTCGTGCCACACGATTGTGTTGCTGAAGTTCCCCGTTCGAATCCCGAATCATTAGAATTTTCGCCGATAAATCGTATCGATGAACAAATATCATTTTTGCCGACATTACTTGGAAAAGCAACTAACGTTGTTATTTAGAGAGAAGGCATGTTTGTCGCATGTAGAAAACGCGAGAAACACAAAGGACAGGGACAATAAAGATATATTCCGCCACGCTCGAATCTCGTATTGTTAAAGTAAACGAACAATCTTAACCTTCGAAGGATATTTTGCAATGGGTGTAACTGTACGGGACTCCCTGCCTAACTTTTTTTTCTGAAATTTTCTTTGATCTATCGACGTTCCGCTTTTGTGTGCTTTTCCCTTGAAAACCGATTTACAATCGGATAATATCTCCACAGGTAGACATTTCTACTCCGGCAGGTAGAGCGAGCAACAAATGCGAATTTGAGCGTTCGCTCGCGTTCTCGATCCGATTGGTTCGTGCAAAGAGCAAAGCTCTGACATACAAAAAAAAGTGTTGCTAATCGAATAAACTTTATTTCTCGCGTTCGTTTATTCACGCGTATATTCACCTTGGAGAGAAAGAGGCGGAAAAAGAGCCACGGTTCGGCTTTGTTCTGCGATTTAGAAATCATACAAAGTTATAGAATATTCATAATAGGATTTCGAAGTGGTGGCTTTTTCGACTCTATGGCCAACAATATTTGAGGATTAAATTCGTTTCTTCTGACGAAATTTGGAAAAAATTTTGAATTTACCAAATACCTTGTACGTCTACAAAATTCTCGCAAGTTCTCCGTTCTTCTCTCGTGTTCTCTTCGTATGAGATCGAAGGGCCTGACATACACATACACGCACGCACGCACGCACATACACACATATTCATCTCCCCGCACGCGTATAATTACTAAACCGCATCGGTCTGTCGTTTTTTTTAGCGCTTTATTTTTCCTAGAAATTATTTTACGCGATAGAGATCGAAGATAACGTGGTGCCGCCGGGTGGATATTAAATAAAATCCTCGATCGTATCGTTTCGGGACGGTCTTCCGCGCTGGGCGATCGAAATCTCGTATCCACGGTTGCATCGTCAGGCGTCATTCGCGTTTCACGATCCTACCGAGGAAGGCGATCGGCGATCGCGACACGCGTGAATCAAGAAAGATCTCGCGCGACACACGCGGGAACGAGCCCGCGCTGTAAAGTAACGCGAGATAGCCGTAGGCATACGAGCGGGGAAAAATATCGGGCAACACCGGCGGCGCGGCGAGTGGATCGAGAGTGGAGAACCCTAGTGCACTAACACTCGTTCACGTTTATGTGGCTCTAATGGCGCTACGTCTATTACAGCAAGAAAATATCGACACATTTAGAAAGCGAAAGAAATTTTCTCCGAGATAGCGGCAAGGTGTATCGAGATTTGAAACGCGGCGTTTATCGATCCCAGACATTTCTTGATGTTTATTACACACACACACACGCACGTACACGCACGCACGCACACGCGCGCGTATAGACACGTATGTGTATGTATAAATAACTATGTACTTGTATCGTTATTTATTCTCGTGATATCGTCCGATCGTGATATCTTGCGACACGTCACCGTATGTACAGTCGACAATTGTAGAATATTATCAGTTGTGAGAAAAACATCGAAGTACCTTGATAAGAAAGACCTTGTAGGAGATAATTTACAAATTTCTAAATTAGAGAGACCACAGTTGCTTAATCACAAATATATACCTGAGTGTCTTATCGAAGCTGAAAATCGTTATCGTAATTGTTTTATAAATTAAACAGACGATAGACTTTTAATTACAATATATTCCTGTAAAATCTATTGTATTAAAATGCTCGCTTATCAAGTCTGTTACTATTATCTTGTCAGATGTTTATCAATTGTTTGGTTATTATCTTGCTAGATGCATAATCTGGAAATATCATTTTTCAACCGATATACATATCGATCATTATCTTGATTCAAATGGGACCAAATGTAATGATGCGATACGATACCAGCGGTATTTTCGAAGCTTTTCTTTATCGGTTAAAGTGCTTTCGGATGATATGGGGAATGATTATATCGAGCCTCCATGAGATCATTCTTAATTAGAGAGGAACAGTTTAACATTTCTGACAAAGACAGTTTACGCGCTCGATTCTTGAATTTCTGTTTCCAATGCATGCGTGATTCAATTCTCGGACTTGATTGGCGGAGTTCACGAAAATCGGCCTACGTTAATAAACCAGTAGCTCAGCGAGATCGACATGAAATCGGTAGTCGAATGTATTTAATATAATAATCGCTGCTAGTCACGCGCCCTATTCTCCGTTTCGCGTCGATAGGTCGAAAGGCCTTCATCATTCGGACGGGCGGTCGCGCGTTCTCGCACGACGTAAATAAAAGGCCGCGTCGCGAGCCGAGCCGGAGACTCTCACCTTAGAGAGAACTAGGCACAACACTCTCTTTGGTTTCTCCTCCGACGAGTGAGTTTCTCTGTGTGACGCGAGTCAAGCCTCTCTTCGAGTCTCACGACGGACGCTCGTGATTTTAAGAGAAAATGTGGAATATAGGAGCTGATTTTCAATTTTTAATTGCTCCGACATATGTCGACACAGTATTGTTACAAATCCGAAAACAGGAAGATATCGGTTGGTTTGTCGGCGCGAAAATTCCGAATAACAAGATGATTCCACGACAATCCAAATACTGCTATGTTTTAAATATTTATATTTTTATATCGTTAGTTTATCTGCGTCAGAAGCGTGTGAATATATTCGTGGATTAACAATAAATAATAAATCTCAGAAGATTCCTTTAAACACGCTAAAACACATTTATGCAAAATATATATTTTAAAATCCAGCATAAAAAGAGCATTGACTCAACGTCTGAAGTCTAAAGAGCTGTTACTTTTCTATAATGAATTCCTTTTGTTATGAAGGAAGTTTGACTTAACGGAAGTCATTGTGTCGAGTTTCCGTTCTCTGATTAGAAATGCATAACTTATGGTACATACAACTTGACACGTGTCTTATGGCGCTCCGTTAAATTTATTAAATTACGATAATGCATTACAATTCGTTGAGTCTTCAAGTTAATTTATTGCATGTAATTTGTATTATTTGTTTATGTAAAGTTTTTTCGAAATTTAAAATTAATAACTGTCGCATATTAATTATTATTTAAAAGCATTAATTAATTACCTAAAAGAGGGACTCTGAGTGCCGAAAAAGAGGAGCAAGGTATAGGAAACAAATATAACGCAAATTGTGGCAAATGGTACACATTGAAATACGCTTATATAGGTAATACAAAGTATATATAAAGTAATAATTGCAGATCAAGAAATCACTTTCTAAATTTTCTGGAGTAACTTTTCACTCTTTTGGAGTGAGATTCACTCCAGAAAATTTAGAGAGCAACATTTATTAATATTTGATAATCTTTTTTTCTACCGCTATTTCTGGAGGAATAATTTACAAAGCAGTGGTGTCTGTTCTCTCTTAGAGAGGATTATTATTTTAATTATATCTTATTGCATCTCGACTCCTCTCGCGAGGAGATGAGATCGGCAACGCACGTGTCGCACAGCGAGAATTCGCGCGCTTATTCTCCACGCGCGGAATCGGCGCTGGTACTCGGTGGTACCGCTTACGCGCGCGAGTGTATTGGTGCGTGTTGAATTAACAAATGCATTCTCTCTCTGTCGCGCTCTCGCGCGGGTTCCGTTCTTACCTCACACTCCCGATTGCACCGTCGTGCAACACGACAGAGACAGAAAGCCGTATTTATTATGCGTCCCGGCGCAGTGTTCCCCTCGAGCGCTCTGACAAAACATGTGAATATTTACTCGGAAAAACTCGCGTGTACATTAACAGCGACGAGACATTAAATAAACGAGACTTGGGAGATTCCGGCGGAACAAAGCAAATATCGTCGTTAACGAACAGTATACGCAAGCCGTACTTATTAACCGTAATTTTCACTGATGAAAAGGAAAGAAGTGACGTGGGATGACGCCAGTACGGCGCTATTCTTAATACAATCAAGATTGCTATTCTCTCCCGATACAAACGAAATTTTTTTTCGCAAACCTAATAAGACTTTCTAAATATTTCCTCATTCCGCGTACACGTGTACAGATATTAGGCTTTTAATAAATATCGTTTAGTTTATATGGAATTTATTCAAGGAGAAAGTACGTATTGTTTGTGCCAAACACATACAAGCACACGTGATCATTGCGTTGCATATTGCAAAAGACTTCTCCGTATCTATACGTCATCAAATTCATATTTGCTCTTTTATTTATTCCCCCGAGTTTCACGTGTCATACGGATGACACGATTTGTTTTTATGTGTTTCTGCGTGTGGTTAGTTGCGTATTTACATAGACTTCGCAATGTGACCTCGACAAGATTGCTTCGCTACGAAATGTATACCACAAATCGATTCTGCCGATATCGAATGTGATACGTTCCGATAATTATTAAGACATATTGTAATGACATTAATGATTATCATCGAGTTTCTTTTGACCTGTCCAAAGTCAAGAATTTTTTTATACTAAGACTATGACTTAAGAAGACACGCGATCGTTTTTATACTCGTATTATGATGTTGCCGAACGATAAATATCGTTCCGGTTTATACATAATAGAATATATCGATTTTATTTATTTATAGCGAAAATGATGTAATTTATTGTAATGTATCAAAATTGAATAGGCAGAGACACGGTAAATGGAACGAGTAAAAAGGAATTTTAAATTGTTGCTACATATATCATTTAATGATTATTCAATTATCGGACAGTACGACACGTGTTGCGAAAGAAGAATGATTACGATCTCTCCGTAAACATCATTTTCATCCGTTGTTTATCCTTCGCTCGTCCATTACGGAGAATAATACAAGGATACCGCGATTGCTTCATGCAGAAATATATTGCGAAACCGCCTTTTTCCCGGCGTGTGTATCGCCTCGTGCGTTATCGTCGCGTTGTAACGTGCAACTGATACTGATCGAGAGGAGGCTAAGCGAACGAAACTGCGACGACACGATCGACGCCTTTGTTGCCTCTTGTCTTGTGTTCAACGTGTAGGTACGGTACTGTGCAACGCGCGTACAAGAAATCGATTGTTCGCACGAAATCGTATCTGGCTGACGAAACTCTCAATCCCTCGAGGAAGAATCGCGAACCGCTGTTTCTCTCACAGCTTTATTTGCGGTCGGGCGGGCATCATCCCAGTCATTCTCGAACATCTTGCATCAAGTGCGCGAAAAAGAAAAAGGGAAACGGAGATGATCGGGTCCGCGACAATCCCGTCGCGGCGCGCCACCGCGAGGCATTATTTTCTGAAAGCATGCCCATATGTCGTTACGCGTCTCTTCGTCGCGTAATTATGCGCGGCGCGCGAGCGCGCGTGGTATCATGCGATTTCCGGTGCGAGGCTCCGCTACCGCGCGCGAGCTCTGTTGGCTCACTTGTCATTTCCCGTCTTATTATCATGCGTATGCGGTTAAGCGTATACGCAAATTCTGTAAAGGGAAGGAGAGAGGGAAGAAAGAACGGACCGTCTCGGAAATAATTATCGCGCGCGTCGCCACCGCGACGTTGTCGCCGACCTTTGCCAACGGTGGGTGATAGCCTGTGCATAATCTGCGCGAAATCAAATCACGATACTACAAATACGCGAAAATAATATCTCCGTGTTTATTTGCGATAGCGAAAATACGTCACTTAACTAACGTAAGAGATATATAGTTTTTTTTTTTCATGTTCACGATGTCGAGAGAACTTATTTCATCGATATCGCAGTGCTTTCGCAATTACACATACGTATTCACGATACGATCACTTGATATTTGTGCCCTGGGAAATGTTTTTCTGTTTTGAGTCTTGTGATTTCTTTTAATCACAAGATTTGCCATTAACATATATTTCTAGAGAATAATTTTTTCAATCATTTTTTGAATGTTTTTCCTTTTTCCTTTCAATCTTGTATTTCGCTGGCGAACGAGTCTTTCCTTTTCTCCCTTTTGGACGATAACCGCGCGTAACTTTCCTCGGCAATTTCTCCTCAGCTCGATTTCGAAACTCGTTCGATCAGGTGGACTTTCGACTTTCGATATTTTGACGACCACGGACGCAGTCAAAATTAGTCGAGCCTTATGAAATGCGAAAATTTCGATGGGAAAAGCCGACACGTCATGCTCGTTCCATGCACGTATTTCGCTAAAAAATCTGTCTTTATTGTATATTCCAAACGTCACGTATCTGCATTGATTAGCGGATGTTAATTTGGCCTTAATACATCGAATGACATGATGAGTCACTTCGAATTGATTATTATACATACGAAACGATAAACTGCTGTGGAGTTAGGAGTGAAAAATAACACGTAATAATATATACGATTTAAAATTTATAATTTATAATTTAAATTATAAATCGTATATATTATTAAATTATAAATATTAAGTAAATTAGTAAATAAATAGCTCGTGCATTGCGATATGTTAAACAAGTGCCGTACAATTGATGAAACCAACCAGAAAACGTTTTTCGTACGAGACAGACTACCTTTTAAAACACAATAATCAAGTAAATGAATATTTATTGTAAATAATATAAGCAAGCTAATATTTAATGTATAATTATGTTTGTTTCGTTTTCTCGGTCCGGAGCAAAGGCGAAAACAAATTGTAAAACTGCGCGCTTGACTAGATTTTGTGTTTAATATGGGAAATCGATTTTTACAACGTATAAAATCTATAAATATCCCAACTCTTTCAACACCCCCTCTCGCGAAACTGGCTCTCCGCAGCAGAGATACGTACGTGCGCGCGCGATTGCTCCGCAACAGAATCCTTTCGGGATTTTTCTAAAAGCGAAAACCTCGCCCCGAGCATGCAGCGTGCCCGTACATTGGCAGCGGCAACAAAAAGCCGCTCGCCGGTGAACGCGAGCCATGAAGAAGGGGCGTAGGAACCTGTTGCTTCAGGTTTGCCGGTGCTGAAGGAGTGATCGAGAGAATGAAAGGGAGCAGGAGAAGGAAGGAGGGACGCACTCGGGGGACCCCTCTTTGTGCACCGATCTGCCCCTGCTTCTCCTGTACCCGACTCTTGGGCCAAGCATTGGCGTAGCACGTTCTCGGAGCCCCCTCCCCCTCACTCTTTTGTGTTCCCCGGTCTTCCCTACGGCACGACAAATTTTCCCATATTTTTGAAAAGATTCGCTGCACGCCACTACAAAAGGATAACGCGGAGACCCGACCGTTCTTCTGCAACTCGTTGCATCGGTTTCTGGAACTGCTTTTTCGCGAGGTATTGTGAGGCAGGTTCGGCCGGTTTTTACACAGGGATTTTTGTGCGATCCCGATCTTTTAGGCGGTTGAAATGGCCTGTTTTCGTCTGCCACGAACGCTTCTCACGATGCAAAAATGAGCGAGAAATGATGTCAGAGTTCAGACGCGATGTAAGAAGTCCGATAATCATAATGAAAATTGTTGTATAATCGTGACGGATACATAGCGCGATATCGTAAATATTTTAAATTTGGAAGAATAAAGAAATTGTGTGGAATTGTATATTTTAAGGGCAATACTTTGAAATGTGCGTTTTTTTTACGATATTCAAGCAATGATCTATAAATATCACCACTGAAATTTTTTATGTTTTGAAGCAATAATCTATAAAAATTCCTTATGTTTTTTATAAATCTACTTTATATATCAAGTGTATAGATTTAATTTTTTAATCTAATTTTAAAATATGTATCTCTCATTGAAAGTATCTTAAATGAATTTGATTTAATTTAAATAAACATTATTAAAACATTATAAATAATGTTATATATATTACAAATATATGATATATATAAATTATATAATAATGTTTTTCTTTGTGCTTAAGATGTTTGTTATTGCATTTTTTTTTAAAGAAACAATATTACAAAGTGATTTATACTTATCGTCATTTTTCATCGTAAATTTCGTGGATGGCTACGCAAACAGCAACGGGTTCTCTTCACGGTAAAAGCCGGCCCTTTTCCCGTATTCATGAAAAGGGACTGGTGGACACAAAAGGCATAAAGAGGGAAGGACACGAGCCATTTCCGCGCACCTTGCACTTTCCGCGTTAGGATCGCCTTCGTCGATGCTCCTCGAACGTCAGCTTAACCTTTTACGATCTGAGATAGTTTGGAGAAATTACATCATATTGAACGTCCTGTGTTTACATCAATATTGTCATTGTTACGTAACGTTAATGGAGTTTTGCGTCATGTGCAATAACACATTATATAATCGAAAAATATCGAAGACTTGGAGTGAAATAAAGTCAAAGTAATCAATTATTTTAGTGGCAGGACATAAAAAATTTCAAATTTTTCTATTCACAAAGTTGTGATGTTTTGTATAAAATAATTGCATAAATATTATATTTCTTTAAAATAAGAAAAACACAACTTATGTAACTCTGTTGTTTAGCAGTTTATACGGTAAAAATTACGATATTTTTTTGTTTATGAAAGTTTGATATGATGTATATACGATAAGCATAAGCATCAATTATTGAGTATCGAAGGGTTAAAATTCTTCCTCACAAGAGAGAAAGCGAGAGTACCAGGGAACGTCTGTCGACGGCTCTCGATTTCACTTTCACGCTTGATTTACACGATGATTCTTAAAGTTTCCAATCCAAGGCTGTTTCGGCAACCCGTCACGCTCTAAGAAAAATTATGTATCGATTTTTCGCTTTTGTTTCCGCTCACATATAAGGATAAACTGTGAAGTGTGCCGATTATACCTGTTTATATGGTTGTGATGTAACAGCGCAAATAGGAAAAAAAGAAAACCGAACATCAATTAATCATCGAATTATCATCGTCTTGTTATCTGTAATATAATAATAGAAAATTACGCTTTCTATATATTATGTAAAACATGAATGATCTGAAGTAAATTTAGGCCATTGTAGTACGTTATTATATTAAAGTCACGTTGGCTCGAAAGTATATTTAATTAAAATCCATTACTGCCATATGAGATTTGTTTCTTCGATCTTGACGCTGCGATGAATTAAGCTAACCACGTGCGAAAGCTAACAACGCGCGTTTCAATTAATGCTAGAAGAAAGAGATTTCCCTGACTTACAACCGTCATACTTTCTTCTTGATTAAAATTGCTAATTACTAATCGCTGCGTACCGTCCCGTTCCGCGTGCGCTTGTTATATTTTCTTAGAAAACGTCGCGTTTCGTCGGTATGATTTATCTTCTGGTACCACCGGTAGCATTAAGATATCAGCGATAAATCATATGAGGTCCCGACCGCGCGAATATTTACGACTTTTTGCAGTATTAGACTGCGTCGCAGTTACCGTTCACCTGAATTGCTCGTTCAAGCCGCGATCGCCTGTTCCTCGACCAGAAAAACCGCTGAGCAATTTTGGTCATTTGACGAGAGCGTTCATATTTCCTGCTACTGTGTATTTCCTGTCTCCAATTTCGATTTACGAAATGTGTTTTCTTATCTTTCGAAGTATAAAGTGCAGAGATCCGACATTATTTTAAAATTATTTTATAGCGAAAATGAAGTGTGATTCGAGCGGTTAATAATTAATAATTCTAGATTTAGTTTAGCCTATTCGCGAAAAAGAAAAAGTTTGAAATAAACTAAATACTATCGACAAAACAGTTTTAAAACTTGCGGCAGCTCGAAGGAAAAAAAAAGTATTTCGCGTAGTATTTCCACGACTGCTTTTAATGCAAGTTGCGAAAGATAAGACGAGAGATAACACCGTGCTCTATAAGAACGTGTTCATTCATTGATCAGTCGTTACGGAAGGCTATCGCACGGTGCATGTTTACGATGCACCAGTAGCATTCGAGCGTGGAATTGAAGCATTTGTAAATTAGACGGGCCAGTGAGATCGCAATTTTGTTTTTGAAAAACTGATAAGATATAGCCGAGTGAGCGAAACGTGTTTGGGCAAAACCAGATAAGTCGATTAAACTTGCAGTCTACGCTCTGCGTATCCTCACACGCAAGTAGTGTCCGCGCGACTTGATTTACGTACAAATAAAAAAAAAAGGGGGATGCATTTCCTTTCACGAGCACAAGGCAAAGATTAAGTCCCGATTATCGCGGTCAAAGCGCCATTAATTCCGCGCCGGTAATAAAGAGCGAAATAATACACACGCTTTAATATGAAACGGAAATGCATCCATGTATCGCCGCGGGCGAAATAATTGTCTACATTTACCGTTTTGCTTTCGAGATGATCGTACATCGAAACTTATACAGCACCAGATCGCACGTGACTACAATCAGGTATTTTCCACGGCTCGTTCCAATGCCGGAAACGCTGTATTACCGTTAATTCATTCCGTGATACCGGCGATATGCCGACTCGCTTATTTTTCTGTCGCGAACGATCGGAAATAATTGAGACTGCCTTATATGTAAGCTTGGCCATTGCACGTGTGTCAGCATTAAAATTTTTTATCTGCCGAGATTTTTTTTCCTTGGAGAGATGCTAATTGCATTTCACTCGAGGAAATTTTTAAGTAGAATCTCTTACGTAAAATTCATATATAAAAGCTGCGTGAAGTTGGCACCCCTAAGTACAAATTTTGACAAAATCTGTATGGCATTAGATTATCCATTATTTCCTTCATATTTGCCCAATAATAATAATTTTTTATCCACTTTTGGAAAAAATTAAAAAAGAATTTTTTTTAACGTAAGCACCCCTAGGTGCATTTTTTTTTAATTACATACGGGATTCGATTGTCCACAATTTGTCCGCATTTGTCCATCAATAATCGTTTTTTGTCCACCTTGCTACAAAAAATTATAAACAAATAAAAAATTAGAGCAATAATTTTTTTCAAGAGTGGACAAAAAATTATTTTATTGGACAAATATGGACAAATAAGTGGACAATCTAATGCCATATAGA
>NW_012027062.1:766116-847300 GCF_000956235.1 Wasmannia auropunctata
AGAGGACTTAATATTAATAATACTATTAATGCCAATAAATTAAAGCAGATAAGAGAAACACGACGAACGGATGTACACCGTCTTATCCTGATATCGATATCGATCGGCTACATATCTTTTTACTATTCTTTTAATTCCATATAGAATTCCGTATAGAAGTAAGTGAAAATGAGCTATATTTTCTTCAAATCCAAGACATCTTCTAGAAAAATAATACTTTTCATGAGATTTGCTATTACCAGTTTTGTTTTAATGAAATTGTCGAGGAATGTTAATGATAAAAGTTCTTCGTTATTTTACATGTAAAACTATTTGCGACAAATTACATGTGAGTTTCTCAGAAGTCAAACTGATTAACTAATTCTTGCGCAAATTTTGTTGATTTTAATAACAGAACATATTGATTTATATTACTTCATAAAGTTTCTCTACATGATGTTGTATTTTACGGAGTTGATCGAAATTATGTATAAGATTTACATTTTTGTCTAAGAATTGACTAGTTCGATCGCATATTCAATCCTCTCGTAAACGACTTGTGTCTCGCAACGTCAGTTACAATCGCGAGCTTTGAGATATCGGCTGAGAGGCTTTAAAGGGAAAAGTCTCTATGATGCAAGCGGGATTTGCATGAATAAAGAGGCAAATTAGGACCCATTATCTGACCTGTCGTAATAAATGCATAATGATAGCGGCGGAGATGACGCCGATGGTGACGTACGACAATCGTAAGGAGAACATTTCTGTATCCGTTAGCGCTGAAGAAAGCCCCGCCGACACGTGACGCGGTATTGTTTCAAGTGGCTGTAGGAAGTCTGATTACCATAATACGTACTTGTACTTGTTAGTACGCGCGACAAATATCTCTGCTATTTCACAACTGATAGATGAACGTCTTGATTTCCGGTATGTCCCTGTATCTCAAATGAAAGCTCATATAATGATAATAACACAAAATGCAATAGGTATCTCGAACGAGAAAAAAGTATTTTAAATGGAAATGATAGTGAATCACACGATTTTAGCTGCGTGAAGTTGGCACCCCTAAATATGAATTTTGACAAAATCTATATGGCATTAGATTGTCCATTATTTGTCCATATTTGTCCAATAATAATAATTTTTTGTCCACTTTTGGAAAAATTAAAAAAAAATTTTTTTTAACGTAAGGCACTCCTAAGTGCGTTTTTTTTTAAATTACATACGGGATTCGATTGTCCACAATTTGTCCGCATTTGTCCATCAATAATCGTTTTTTGTCCACCTTGCTACAAAAAATTATAAACAAATAAAAAATTAGAGCAATAATTTTTTTCAAGAGTGGACAAAAAATTATTTTTATTGGACAAATATGGACAAATAGTGGACAATCTAATGCCATATAGATTTTGTCAAAATTCGCACTTAGGGATGCCAACTTCACACAGCTCTATATAAATGATTTCTTGCATTTCTTTTCTAATTGGTTATTATTGCTAAAAATATATTTCAAATTATCGATCGTGTATTACTCATACATTATTGAATTATAAATCTTCTGTATAAATCATTGGTGAATTTTATTATATTTTTTATATCTTAGATTGCGACAATATAAAAACGAAAATATGGTTTCCTTTTTTGTGTAAAAGTATGCGTAAGAAGGAGAAACATTTCCTTTGATCGACACGCAGTGTCATTTGATGACCACAAATAGTTCCCGGAATGATTCGCCGGTTGCGTATTTCCCGGTAAATTGACTCGATCGAGCATAAAAATCGCGGATCGTCTCCGATCGCCTGATGTTTGTCGCATAATATGACGTGGCGTCCTCGCGTCGAGAATGAAAAACCGCGGAGCGAGCTGCCGGGCCCGAAAGTCTCCCACGTTCTTTCTTCCTCGGCTTTCTGCGAAAAAGAGCAACAAAGCGGGAGAGAGAGTGCGGGCGCGCGGAGGTGGGAGCGTGGGGTCACGACGGGGGGAAGAGAAAAAAAAAGGAGCAGAGAGCGAAAGACGCGAGAGACAAAGGAGCCCGGGGAGAGCCGGGCGGCATGAAAACAGGCGCAGCCCTCTACTACGCGTACGTAAACGCGCGCGCGCACGTCGTACTACACGCGCACGTATGTGCACAATACAGTGACGCATCGGCACATTGTGGATGGCGCATGCACCCGCGCGTTGTGTATGCAACGGCCGCTCGTAAACGCACGTGTGCCCGACGCGCGGGTCTTTTACGCGCAAGAAAGTCTTCGCGGTCACGCGGCCGACCGACGCCTGAATCACGCGTCTTATTTTACGAGCGGTCGAGACCTCTCGCACACGCACACATACACACACGTACACGTACACGTGCGCGCGCGTATTTTAATATATCCATATATCATCCGCGCGTGTGTTTCAACCGCTGTTGATGCATACGCGGAAGCGTCAATGCGCTCGATAATTAAGTTTCTTTGCCGTATTTGAGAAATCGTATCTTTTCCGCTTGCGCAAATTAATGGCGTAGCTGAAATTACTTCATTTTTTTTTTTGTGAAAGAATGGAAAGAATCAGTGAATCACACACAGGAAATCTCGCCGTGAATGCGCGGCTGGCCCTGGATGTGGCCCTCGATTACGCAGTGCTATTCTCCGTTCGTGATTCGCGCTCTTGTTCGTTAATTGTTGTTAATTGATGTGAACATCGAAATTCATTGTAATCCAATCTGATTTTGATCATTTCGAATTTTGAAGTCGGACAAACTTTGAAAACATTTCTATTAACTTGTGTCTTGACATTTTTAGTGATTACAATATTATAAGATTTTATTCAAGGTATTTAATAAGGTGTTTTTTTTATCTATTGTATTGTGAATGATTTTTGAACGATTTTTAGTTGCCGCAATTGTTAAAGGCCGTGAGTCATACCACTTTGCTTCTCGACGACTCGAATGGGCGTATGAATGCGGGCCTAAGTCGCGTCATCTGCTTTCATTGCTTGTTCGCTCATCAAAACTGATTGTGATAACGATGCCTTGTCGCGTATATTCGGTAGCTATCAACCCGGCCATGGTTCACGGGGATAAATTTAGCATGCGACATTGGCACAACGCCCTGCCCCGCTCCTCCCGTTCATTGTTCCGTCGCATTGTTTCTTTATCGCGAACCGGCGCGCACAAGGTGAGTTCTTCCTTCGCGAGACCAGAAGAGGAAAAAGATGCTACTTTCCTCGCACGTCGGGCGCGCCGCGTATTTATGCGTCGCGCGCACACGAACGTGCGCGCGATGCGCCTTGCACGCGAATCGCCGCGCCCGATGCGCCCGACGCATCTCGAACATCTCGCGAACCCGAGAATGCCGGCGCTTAATTTCCGATTAATTTGCATGTGATACGATCTCTCGGAGACTAATTGAATTCATCGGGGATGGTCACAGAGCTTTATGTATTATGCATACCGATCCTGATTTATTTTACTTTACTCGTTTATATTTTAGACATTACTTCCTTTTATCGTTACATCACAATCGATGTTACATCTCTACGATGAGTTATTCCCTGTTTACAATACATATGAGTAGTCAATTAGACCAAATTAAAAATCGAAGATCCTAATTCTTTTAATTTATCTTGTGTTGAATTACTGCCAATTATTGTCAATTTGTGATTGCTTTTGTTCAACGCTTTATTTTACAGCGTGCATGCAATTAAATCCGTAAGAGCGCATGTATCCAATTAAATCAAAATAGCGATGAAAAATACTTTAATTTATTCATTATATTCAATTACATAATTATTGATAATTTTAAACCGGCGATTAATCTTGTGGCATAATGATTACATAAAATATTTAAATATCCGTGGGAATACATAGAAAAATTAACGGCAAAAAATACAAATCATTTAATATCATTTTTAAATTAGCTTTATAAAGTTTATTTTAAATTCCAATATATTTCCAATAAAATAAAGTATAAAATTTCTGATATTCACGTTTAACATAATTAAATTGAATCTTCAAAAAGATATCTCGTTTAATGACACAGGGGAGAGGCATTGTTTCTCGCGCGACGATATTTCTATAATTTTATCCACTTAATGACGAGTCATGGGGAAAACGGCGGAACGCGTAACGAACGTACCGTATCGGTTTTTTCCTGCTAATTGCGAGAAGAAGAAACGAGCGCCGACGGATTGTACAGGGCGTGACCCTTACTTGAGTTTAGTCGAGAGTACCTTAAATTATAGTGTCTCCCGCTGCACGAGCGCCGATTTAATGCACCTTGAAGTCATTAGCGCAATACGCCGATGAGTCTGAATCACGCGGCGACGTATTTCGCGAGCAATTATAAACCTTATCCGCGTCCGCGGGCGCGCGCAGGAACGCGGCGGGGGAAAAAATGTCGCCGGTTCCGCGATTATTCAACCGTGGCTGCTGGCCTGGCAGTTGACTAGCGTGCAGCGCATTGTCGGCCGGGTAATTCTCGTGAAACATACATGCGGCACTGGTGATTACAAATTTGCTAACGTGAATTTATGACGAACCCTTGAACCCTGCGAGACAGCGGAATATGCAAAATCAGCTGTCTGCACGAATGTCAGAATTATATTTGACATTTGAAAATTGCCGCGTGCTTTTCGCCGTTCTCCAACTTGACCATGAAATACTCTTCGTTGCGTTTAACTATATTTGCCATATTTCGGTATAGAAATGTAAATTGGTCCTTTTTAGAGGCTAAATATGCTACCGGCACATATTTATATACATATAACCATATTTTATGAACCGAATGGAAAATAACGGACGCACAAAATGTTTTAAAATATCCTAACGTAACTGTATACAAATAACGCACAAGTATCGTTAAAAATATGTACGGCCCAAATTCCGTACATACAGTTTTAAGAGCGTTATTTATGGCGAGGCAGTTTAATAGAGTTGCACACAACTCGACCGTATTGTTTTCCTGTGAATTATGATCTTTTGGTGATGGTATATCGTTCACCAGTAACGTATTTCATGAAGCTTCAACATCACCAATTGAGCGTCCCACACAAGCAAATCGTCCTACGCGTGCAAGCCCGTGTGACAGGCAGTCGTGACCGACTGAACCGTGACCGATTCCTGACGGCTTGATGACAGTGTCAACAACCGCCGCAGCCTGCAATAGCCCGTTGTTGTTCGCTACGATTCATAATTATTATCTGCCTCGAAAGGATTTTAATAACATAACTTGAAGATTTAACTCTCATAACTGTAAAGGGATAAGTATTGTAAGTAATACATTTCCTTTTAAATCATTCTACATCATGGCTTTTCTTTGCAACTATTGTATAATTCATAATTCTCTCATGTAAGAATAAAAGCTGTTACTTTCGTTTGAACAAAGAATAAGAGAGAGTTTCCAAATCACGCTTTCTAAGTTTTCATTTTTATGCGTTATTTCTAGTTTTTACTCTGTAATTGTAAGTCTCGTCCGAAATTAATTTTATCAAATATTTGGTGAAATATTGGTAGTATTTTACCAAATATTATGTTTATTCTAAAGAACAATTATATTTCAATTATATTTAATAAAAATATTAATAATAATATTAATAAAAATTATATTAATTATATTTAATATATTTAAAAGACGTGATATTTTAATAAGTTTTAGGAAATAAAAACTATAGGAAATTGATTTAATGTGTCGGAGAAACACGTGTAGACTCTCTGTTAAGGGCTGTCCGTTAGAACAAGTCCGTTTCCTTATCTATTTTATTTGCTAATACATTCCGGTACAGTGTAACACGTAGCAGCGTCAAACATTGCTGCATTAGATTCACTGCGGATAAACTAGAGGATGTCGAGCAGAGAGCACTAAATCACCGATAAAATCTGGCACATCTCATACCGTAACTTTACTAACTCGATTACCGACTACCAGTCTTCATGTTAACATATATTTCTCTCTCTCTCTCTCTCTCTCTCTCTCTCTCTTTCATGCGCGCGCGCGCATACTGTTTTATATGCTACATCGATATACCTGTTCTTCACAGACGCACATTTGCAAAGTGTGCGATTCTTCTGATTTTCGATTCCCGTCCTTTTGTTGCGCAATAACGGTGCAACACTCTGGCTTACATATATCTGTCTTGTGCTTATATCTGTTTTTACGAGTTTTTTTTTTGTAAGACGTGGGCGGACGAGTCACCGACGATCGCCGCGATTGTTTGCGCGCGGCCATTTAACAATTCGGTCGTTCACTCGCTCTCGCGTTTACAGTCGGCGGCGTTTCGCTATTACCGGCGTGCGAAGGAAAAAGCGGCGGCGAGCCGATGAGCCGAGTGAACCGTGTCCGAAATGTGAAAACCGCCGCGTGAAAAGCTTGCAGTTCTCTAATTCAGGCTGATACAATGAAAACACTTCCGCGAAACGCGCGCGCTGCTCCGCAACCCGTATTGCGAAGGCCGCCACGTGGAAAGTTCGCGGAAAGCCACTGAATCGCGCGATTATCTCTCGCTGTCGAGCGCACTCGCGCGTTTCTATCGAGGAGGAAAGGCGGCAATGGTATCATCCATCTAGCTATCCAATCTAGAATGTCCGTATAAATGTAAACCAGGAAACGATTGTTGCATCTACCAGTTGCTTTATCTTGTTTTTTGTTTATTGCTGTTTAACTTGATATATCCTAAATGTTTATAAGCGTACGCAATCTCGAGGGAAGATGAAGAAATATGAGTGACGGTCGCTAAAAATACGTATTCAGTGTTCGTATTCAGAGAAGCCGTTATCGTCAAATGATTAATCCAGCGCAGCACGCACGGATCGCGCGATGATTCATCCTCGGTCTCAGCGAAAAAAAATCCGCCAACAAAGTGCATTATGTGTTATACTTTCGCCGTTTTTATCGTTGTGATATACCCGCGCGGCGTAATTGCAACTCTAAATTCTCATTGTTACCGCGGCAATTTCGCCCGGCACGGTCTCTACGCAGCTTTTTTTTTTTCTTCACGCGATGCGATGCAACACGCTTACACGTACGGGCGCACGTAACGTGCTATTACATTCTGATTACCCGGGCATAAATTACGCGATTCAATCGTTATCCCGAGTTTCCTAATCGTTTTCTTGTCTTTCGCCTCGCCTTCGATCGCTTGGGAGTGTTTTTCCCGACCCACGAGGGGGAGGGAAAAAAGAAATTAAAGTTCACACTAAACGTACTTTCACTTTTCGCCGTTGTTGCATACGACACGCTCGCGCGCGGGATAATTGCGCGAAGTGCGCCAAGTGCTTGCATTGTTGCGGGTACGGAGGCGCGCGCACTCCGTTGTTTTTTCCGCGTGTGGTTTCCTTATCGAGTCGCGCAGCCCGCGTCCGTGATTCATATTTCTCATTTATTCACCGCGCATATACCCTGATCAGTCAGTCCCATACGCGCGCACCGTGCAAGGTTCACGGAGGAAGTAGAGTGGAAAGCCGGCGGCGCACTTCTCGTATTGGCGAATGCTAATCTCGGTGATCTGTTTTTTTTTCCCCGAAAGCCGCCACTGTATGCGTCGCAAAATCAACTCCTGGTCGGTGAAATGCACACGAGTGGAACTGGTAACTCTTTTTTGGACAGTTTGCGCATACCTTATAAGAATGTCCACTTTACTGTGCAAGACTATCTGTATATTTAATTGATAAAGATCAGTTCTAGTACGTAGTTCTAATCCGATTTTCTATATGATGTTTGGAGAATATACATATTGATTGGTTTCGACGCAAACTAACTCTTTATCTTGTAATTTTTAAAGATTTTTAATATTAAATATTTCCGAAATCTATTCAAATAAATTCTATATTTAAAATTTATTTAAGAACGTTTGATTATTACTTGGCTTGTCAAGTTTTTTTTTTTGTAACTGTGAAGAGCTATATATAGCTCAAAGTCACCGTTGCTCATCTCCGATCTTTCCTCTGCGGGTTGTGATTCAGAGAGAGAAACCGCAGAAACCTTCCACCTATCGTCCATATAGTTCAGGTATCAAAAGTACTACTAGCCTGAAATTTGTATGCAGTCTCTCAGACTTGTAACGCAGCTTGTTTTCGCTTCGCACGCTTTATGCGCGAGAAACTCGCAAAAAAAAAGACGGCGCGGGAGAGTTTCAAGGGGCGACACGCTCTTCTGGGTCGGAAAGCGAAATGCTCGCCGGTTCTCTCGTGTTTCTTTTGTCCGCTCGTCGATGAGTGAAAGACGAGAGGAAGAAAGAAGAGGCACGGCCAGAGGGATGTCAACGAAGGGAAAGAGAGCGAGAAGGAAAAAGTAATTTATTTATTATTTCGAGGTATTATGTTACAATAAGTAATCTACAACTACGGGAGGTCGTATAACGTAAGAATTATTTCTATGAAGTAGAAAGGAAACGCGCGCGCAATTACGGAACGCAATCTTAGAACGCAGGATTAAAATATATACCATTACGTGACTTAACAGGAAGGAATATATAATTTAGTTTTAAAACAGGTGAACCAGGATAGAACGAAATTCACTTTCAAACATTGCTCCTGTCCGCGATCAATATCGATCTAATTGATTTCGATCGATAGTCATTGTCAATCCATTGCCGTGCACAATTCGCGCGTGCAAATACATTGCTGCATGCTATCCGTTGAAAGTCCATTTGAAAGGTCAATCGCAGTCGAGCACGACGTTGATCGGGTATCGAAAAGTGTGCAGACCGCGTTATAATTGACCTGACGGTTCTTCGTGTGTGTAATTAAATAGAATTTTAATGTAACTACGAACTTAGGAGCTTAACGTTGTTCGTAATAAATTTATTTTACGTACGCTATAATCAGTTCATAATGCAAGGCCCTTAAAAATTAACCAGAAAAACTTTCATCGACGATATAGGTAACAAGAATTATATATTAGATATTAAATCTCTACTGATAAATTATCGTAGTTGTATCAATAGTAAGCGTTATGGGCAACTACGAGTGCGTGCAGCGATTAAAACGAGAGAATATGCAGATAATGACTGCGTATCGACAATATGTGAAGCTCCGCTAATGCACTCAAGAAATAATGAGGTACGAGGAGGGAACAGATATTTTTTTTTTTTTTTTCGGCCAATTATAAAAGCGTAAAGTTCGTTGGGCCAAAGGACAGACAGCTGGCGATCAACACAGGAATTCAAGACGGACGTCGGGGGCGGTTCTATGCCGGACAAGCGAATAATTAGAATAATTAGCAGTCCCGACGATGCGCCGTGCCGCGCCGCGCCGTACTTACGTAAGAATCAGTGCGCGAAGCGCCGCTGTTCCATTCAGTCGGTCGACCGGCCGGCGCCATGCTCGTTCTTCGGTCGGTCTTTCTCTCTCTTTTCCCCCCCACTCCTCCTATCTCGATTCTTCTACCTCGTTCTCCATGTTACTTTCACCTTTGACCTTCGGGATCCACGTTCTTAACCCGCGAGTACGTGCGCGGTTTCTTCTCTAACGCGAGTATACGCGCCGTGAGGTGATTGAGCGCGGTCACGTCTTCTTTCCCAATTGAAAGATATAATTAAATACAATAATCTTAATTAAATGGAACATACACGCAGATCTTTTGATTATTTAAGTTTGATCTGTTAATTCTCAATTCGCGAGTTATCCCGTGAAAAAGAATGGATGATTTTTACTAATAATCGATAATCATTATGTAATTAGAATATACACGTGTGCTATTTTTATGAAATTGTTAAATTCTTTGCATTTTTTTAACAAAGATAATTTTAATTGATATTTATTTGTATTTTTCGCTTCTTCGAAATACATACGCAATCAAAATAATTTCACGGTGATACGTATCGTAGTTTAAACAAATCATCTATTAACACTTCAATCCACGAGCGTATACTTTCACTGTCGACCGACCTTGAATATCTAACACTTCGGGCAATGCGCGCATTTTTATCTTCGTTAGAATAAAGTGAAAGTATGATGCGTCAGTCAAGTGATCTTCGTTTTTCTTTGTTTTTCAAACGTTGCGGATATGAATATCTTATGTGCATTTCGGATGTGCATTTCAATAGAGCGATGCTTGTATCGTTTTCAATTTATGTGAGATTGTTAACAGGGGCGGGAGGGGGAAGGAGCAAGGCAAGTTTCTCCACTGAATGATAGGTTTACCTTTGACCTATCATATCCACGCTTTTGATCTCTCGAAATGGCACGTGTCATTCTCGCACGAAGGGAACTACTTCGACACGTATTGTCATTAACGTCTCACGTGTGCTTTCGACATTCTTATATATAGACAGTTGTGACATTTCTATACATATATACCATATAGTTACTATATCCATACACGGCGTCGATAAGTTTTTAGTCGCTTACGTCATGTATTGAAGGTAAATTGTCTTATTATAAAAATTATAAAAATTTTTAATTACGAAGAAGACAGCTCATAGTTACTTCATGCGTAACACACAGACAAAATTCTGCAAGGTAAAAGTGTTTATATACTTTGCTTAATAAATGGGGTATTTAATTTATTGCTGTTATTAAAGTATATTTAAGCGTATTTTATCGCTGGACTGTGACAAAAGTTTTTTTTAATGCTAATCAAGTATTTCGTATTTTAAATTTCGAAATATGCCTACTGACGATTCTGACAATGAGTGAAGTACAACGCCATATGACTATAACAAGCTTTTTTGGAATTTAACTTATGTAATTTTTTTTTTTTTAATGAAATGATTATAATATTAATCACAGTGTATGATGTGAAATATTATTCTATGAAATTTTTCGCAGTAATACTTTATTGTTTGTTACAATGTCGCATAAACGTTGTTGACACAAGAATTACGCGACGCAATAGTTTGCCCTATCGCTTTCTATTTACTACAGAGATTTTTACTACAGAGATATCGAACATAAGAATTATTGTTTCTTCGGTGAAAATCTGTAACTACTATTGCAAAGACATTAAAAATAATCTTTCCGTTGACCCTGGCATATAAATGCTCATGAATCATACACATGTCGTGTCGGAGAGTCGCGCGCATCACGCCACTTTCGCAAAACCAACTTGCCCCCGCTGTTAAGATCGATATCGACAAACAGGCGCTGTTAAATAATCGTCATTGTTCAACACTCGATACGCGGAACGCGATGCGCGATGCGAATATTAAGTTCACGAAGTGAGTAAGAGGGCAAATAAAGCGGAACTAGTAACACGCGCGGCTATAATTGAACACACTGCCGGTGTCGTTCTGTGCATTCGAACTAACGACGTTTGAAGAATGCAGATAAGAATAAATAAAACTGAATAGAATTAAGATTATGCTGTAGTTCGACAAGAAAGTATATATACTCCGTCCTTATGCTGCATATCTTCAGAAGAAAAAGGTCTTTATTTACAAAAAAAAAAAAAAAATATTTTATTCGATATATTTATCGATATATTAAAAAGAAAATATTTTATTCGATATATTTATACATGAATATTTCTTTATAATGTTTTTTATTGCTGTACCTAGCCAGAGCTAAAGACATTTTTATATCTTCGCGAACGAACGAACGAACGAACGGGCAATATTTCAAAGTCTGGTATTGACATTCAGTAAAAATCGATAAGTAATTATATGATAAAACGCAAGATAAACAAAATACCAGCGATATCTTTTCGTGAAAAATAAAGATTATTAATAAAATATAAAACTTCTGAAGACAAAATAGATTTTCCATAAAAGAAAGAGTACTCTAAATGCACACTCTCATCTTACAACACCGTGATTTTTTTCTGCTTGAAAATAATTTGGTTCAAGTTCAAGTAGCGCTGCTTTATATCCCAGGATGGGTTTAAAAATAGACCCTGTTTTTATCGGCCTTACGTTTCGTCAGCAAAATGGATGAATGAACTCGCCGCGCGTGTCGCAACGTGAGTAAAAATTAAATTCGCGGAGTCGCACATTCGTCTTCGAATAATTGAAAACACAGTTTAACTCCGCGGCTTTTTCGGGACGAGTCAGTCTATTATAGTGATTCATCGATGATGGTGGAGGAAACGTCGCTCGTAACCATACGTCGTTGGCTTTGTAGGATCGCAACATCTACGAAGAAAATCCAACCGGTTTATTTTTTTTCTTACCGATATAGGCGGTGCTTCCTCTCACCATAGACGCTACGTAACATACACAGTCAAAAGTCTGCGCTAGAAGTATATACGATACTTTTAACAGGCGGAAAAAGATCTATTTCCGGAAAAAGATTTTAAACCAATTCTCTTTCTTTTTTCTTCTCGTTTTATAAAAAGATTATCTACATACATTTTACACGTTTTCATACACATATGTAAAGAATTTACATAAGGAATTTTTTAAGATTAATTATTTGTTTTATTAGAAATCAAAATTTATGAAAATGTTTAAGCTTGTTTAACTAGTTGGCTATTTGAAATTTAAAATAAACTTTCTGCTGAAAAGAGGTCAATATAATTATTATAATGTATTATAATATATGCTTATTTTTCAAAAAAACTTGATATATTATTTTATTTTGAGAACATGTGAAGGATTTATCGAAAATTATCTTAAAATTTTTTTTAACGAATTAATTAGACAGTTACAATTTTTTAGGACAGCAATATTTAAAGTAGCATATAGGTTGCACTGAAAATGATCATCTCTTGCTAATTCTTTGATCTAACACAATTTTATTATGGCTGTCAAGTAAAATAATTATATGTTATAAATCGTAACGATTATAAATAACAAAAATTTCTTTGTAATTTTAATTTCTCTCAAAGAAATTTAACATTTGCTTTTTTTAAAACATAAATTGATAAATATAAATTGATTGATATGAGTTTTCTACTTTTGCAATCTTGATCATTCTATGGCCAGATTGATTCTGAGCCTGCAGCATGAATCTGCCTTAACATCACTGTGTTAAATGTCAAAAATAGACAATAATCTTCCGGGGAGAGTGCGCAAACCGGCGTGATTAGATACGCGATATATCCTTGTCAGTGTGTGTATGTGCATGGCGCGGTGCGAAGATTTATGCATACTCGTAATCACGCGTACGCGCGCACGCGTGAACGATAAAATGGGTGCGCGTGTGCGTGCGAACGATTACCGAGCGATCGTGCGCTTACGAATCTTATGATAAACACACACACACTTCAATATACGGCGGCTACGTGGGAATAATTATGAGAAGAAGTGTGCGCGGGATACATGCGCGCGTGCGTGTAGTGTGTGTGTGTGTGTGTGTGTGTGTGCTCTGCTCTCGCATACTGACACAAATGAAACAAACAAATTTGCTCTGGCACGTATGCGTACGTGCTGGTGGAAATTTCCAAACTCTCGTGAAGCTCCCGCGTGCGATCTTACTCGCTCGAGAAAACGTCGGAATTTTTCTGCATTATACGTCATCGAGCGCGTAACTAATAATTAGATGGGTATGTCGATTTCAACGGGACGGAAGAAAGTTGCGTGATGGTCATTTCATAGTTCACCGTAGTATTCGCCGTTTATTGACAATAAATTGCTTGTAGTAGACAGCAAAATCTGAGCATGATAAACTTGCGAAAAGCAGACAGATAATGTCAATAACATATTAACAGTGTTCATCACTTAAATCAATCATTTACATATTTTTTTACATAGTTTTTTTTTTAATGTATAACTAATTGATTACATATATAGAATAAGAAAGCCTTAACTTGCAGCTAACACGGAAGGGCAAGGACTTAATCATCTCTTTTATCGGGGAACAAATCCTATGATAAGATCTAATAATATACAAAGCCGTGTTAAAAGTTTAATAGGCACTCTGCTGCTGCTGCTCGTTCGATTTTTCCGTGATATTTCACTATCGAAGTCCCGTTTTCATTGTCTTCTACATCAAAGTTACGGCTAAGAGGAACAATTACTATTGGCTGATCTCTGATCCACAATATAATAAAATCTCGATATAATCACGCCTATACCGATTGCGCGTGATATTATTGAAAGCTCAGCTGATCTACGATAATAAAATCTTCGTGATATAGGATCTAGACGTTCTAAAATGGATAGTGTTAGACGTGGTAAAATAATTATTGCTCTCGTAAAAAAAAGCAAGATGTGGAAGATATTAGACATGTTATTCTATGTGTGATTAATGTCGATTAAGTGACGCAAAGATCCTACGCAGATATGCATTTTTAATAGATTCCTTTAACGAACTCTTGAAAAAAAAATTTATGAATCTTGGTGCTCTCTGACGTCGACTCGCCTCATCCATATTATTTGATCGGTTATTTATCGCTACGTGTTTTTTGTACGCGGTCACGTCTCGCTCAAGTTATTTTTTTTAGTCAGGCTACTGTGATTATTGTACTCTCATACTTTACGTGACTTATCGTATCATCAGCTCGCAACATTGCGTAAATGTTGAAAAAGATCATTAACATATGACTAATCACGCCACTGATGGTCACATAATATTCTGAAATTTTCCATGTACATTACGATTATTGATATTACGATTATTAATTTTTGCTATTTTTAACATTAGCTATTCTTCACTCGACTCAAAATTGTTTAATTCTGAACGTATACTGAGAGAGATTTCTCAATGCTCTCTTGAGATGCATTGTGTAAATTCAAAAAGCGCCTTAGACACCCATATAAAGTTGGCGCCACATAATTTATGATAAAGCTGTTTTTTTTCCACGAAGAGATACATCTCATGCGATGAATCAGAGTTAGTCGGACATGACTTTTAAAAGCGCGTAGTCGCTTGACGATAATAGTAATTGCAGTCACTAAGAGAAACTACACGTGATTCCGGGAAATAGGATGGACGACGCATTTCGTCCTTCGTACGCATCAATCTTTGTGAAAGACCGTACCGAGTCGACAACATAATGAATGAATCGCTCTAATATGATATTCATATGACACTGTCTCTTAGTTATTAGATACGCATGTTGCATAATTTATTCTTAATAGTGAAACATGTCATATCAAAATTAAATTAGTTGTTTGATAAACATTTTCTTATTTTTTAATCGTAAACGATCTTCTATTTTTCCAAGATCATATGTGGAAAATAATATAGTTTGACATCTAATACACTTGCTGCAATAGAAAGATAGTTACGAATTAAAATACTATGAGTTTATCGTATTGCGTTGAATTAAGTAATTTATAAAAGTTCTCGCTCAGCTCGGCTTAAAAATAAGAATGTTGTCGAGTAAAGACTTTTGCAATAAAGATTCTCACAAAATAATAAAAAGAATAAAATTCCTGTTCAAAATAATAAAAATTTTTACTTTAAGTGATTCGAAAGATTGTAACCTTCTAACTCACTTGGTCACTTTTCGTTTATCGTTATTTATCATTTTTAGAGACTTATTGTTCCTTAAATCTAACATCTACGATTATCAACTTATCTTTATTTTTACTGTCGAAGTAATTAAGGAAAATATCGTACACGATTGGAGGAAAGATCTGGGATAAATAAAAAAAATTTTTTTGTGGCACGAATTGTTGCCATAGCAATTGAAGTGGCATCACTTGAGATACATTACGATTTTATCTATTTTCTATTTTCTATTATCTATCGATTACGCTGCATAAGGAGAGATAAGAACTTATAAATGAGATCTTATTGAGGTTTTTTGATATGCCTGTGCTAAAATCCATTTTAGTGCGTTGAACTGTGTTATCGTTTTGCGCTCGATAAAAGGATTTGTTCATTATTTTAATTGTGATAATAATCTTGAAATTGTTGACGATATTTCATATTGTATTGAATTTTACATAAAAGTAATTGCATACTATTATTTTTATAAATATCATAATACAAATAATGCTAATCATGATTTCTATAAATATTTACTAATTTAAATTAATCTTTAATTTCACGATAATTACTTTATTTTTAGAAACATGTTTTAATTTTGCAATTCGTATTAATATTGTAACAATTATCAAAAGTGATATTCACGTAATATAGTAGAATAATATTGAATATTATAATATATTAACAATTGTGGAATAATATATATGATTAATATATTCTATTGTATTAAGCACACATCACTTAATTTAATGTGATCATATCAATCGCGACACAAACACAAATATTAGTGCATTGTATGCATTGAGAAATTTCTTGAAAAACAAAGTAAAAGTCGAATTAAAGCGTGTTGTACTTAGGTATAATTATCAATTTTCAGCACTTTCGAATCTCCCCAAAGTTCATCTGCCACTTGCATAAGTCACTGTCGCAACGTTTGCTTAGCGTTTTCTAGCAAACGACGTATTGTTTGAGTCCCCCATTGAAACGAACGATCATGCCAGCGGCGACAGTCCGCCGCTGCCGCGGTTGGTTCGACACGCTATCTCGTCGCCGCGATGACGTCGCCAAATCGCCATGCCTCGGTTATCATCCGCGCCGCCATTTCAAGCATCAAATTACTCGCGTGGCATCTCTCCGTCCATCCCGATAACGCGTCTATCATCGCGTCTGTCGCGCGTAAACAACTGCAATTTCGAAATGTTGTACGGTTAATCGAACACGCTCCTTTCTTTCTGTTTACAGAATGCAGCTTCGACTAAGGCGAAGGAACCTCCGTCGTCTCCAACGACGACGAGCGCCACGAATGGCAGTACCACCAACGGCAACAACGTCGGCAACGGGCACGCGCCTCTGAAACGCAGCTACACCTCCTTGATGACCACATTAATCGAGCAGCATCGAAAACTGGATCGTAGCGTGAGCGAACCGACGTCGCGCTACAAAACGGAGCTCTGCCGGCCGTATGAGGAGAGTGGCTCGTGTAAGTACGGCGATAAATGCCAATTCGCGCATGGCTACGGCGAGTTGCGCAACTTGGCGCGTCATCCAAAGTACAAGACCGAGTTGTGCCGCACCTTCCACACGATTGGCTTTTGCCCGTACGGACCACGCTGCCACTTCATCCACAATTTCGAGGAGGCGCGTATACACAATCAAAAGGTGAGCGCCCAGCTGGGCTCGACACAGCCCAACATCGTGGGCCTGAATCCGCTGATGAGCGCGGCCGCCGCCGCCGCGGTAGTGTCCGGCAATGGCACCGCCGCGAACAACAGTGCCACTGCGAATAACGTCAGCGTCAACGTCAGCTTGCTCGAGCAACTCGCCGCGTCGTCGCACGTGGCCGCGGCTGCGGTGGCCACCGCCACTACTACATCGAACCTCTTGCGAGCGAACTCGTTGAGCCTCGGCAGTACCACTGCAACCAGCGCGAACAACTTCAATCAGACGTTGCTGCGAGCGTCGTCGCTGAACCTGGGCACGAATCATCCCGCGATACATCATCATCAGATGAACACCGTGAATTTGGTAATCGGGGCGACGAAGCCGAAACCGCTCAATCTCAGCCCGACATTCTCGCTCGGCAGTTCTGCCGATTCAGTGTCGCCGTCGTCTAGCCTCAGTCAGTCGCCGACGAACTCGATGGCGAGCTTCTTCAGCGACGACCAGCAAACGGTTTCGTGCGCGAATCTGCAGACGACGCCGTTCAGTTTTGGTCAGGACTTCAGCCTGCTCGCCTGCTCAAGACAGAGCCCAAGCCCGCGCAATAATGGCGTATGCAGTCCCCTCGCCTCCGACGAGGTAACACCCCGAACCCCCTCCCCGTTGTCACCTAACACGGAATCCAGGTTGCCGGTCTTTAATAGGATCAGCAGCACCCTGGGCGACTTCGATAACCTCAAGATCTAGATCGGTCGCCGCGCGAACCGTAAAGAAGGGAGACGCGAATTCTCGACGAGTCTCGCGCTCGGAATTGAAAAAGAAGGAGTTTTCACGTGGACTGACTCGAGATTTGAGCGATAGCTTCTCCGCAGTGGATTCTGCCGGTGGAGAATTAACGTCTTTTTTCTTTTTTACGCATGCGGTAAAAAAAGTTTGCCGGTTACGTTACGCGGTTCTCCCTTATCCGTCATCGGCCGTATTCCTGAGAAGCATTTTAGGCACACGTCAGGTTTCATTACCCTTGAACTAGCATTTTCCTCTTCTTTTTTTTATATATTATGATAATCATAATCTTCATATATATCATCGTACTATTGTAATATATTATTATATTACTATATTATATTATCATATTATTATCGATACATATTTATCATCTTATATTCTTTCTTTTTCTTCTTTCTCATATTCTTAGAATTCGACGCATATCGTTAGACGCGAGTGACTTTTTTTTTAGCAGAAAAGTGAGATCAGCCCGGAAGTCTCAGTCCGCTCGTTTATGCCCGAATATGAAAATGGTTGGAGAATGGTATGAGAAAAGAGGGAGAGGGATCTGTAGATAGATCAGTAGGTGATTGAGGCTACCAAGCGCAAATTTATTCCGAAACGTGACTTTCCTCCGAGCAAGTTGTTCATTGATCTCACTTGGTAGATCCTCATTATCCGCCTTCCGGTCCCTACGAATCCACATTTATCGTCTTCTTCTGTTGGATTTTCGAGCTACAAACGCAGCGGCGTCGCTAAATCCGGGGCAGGTAAAATGTTGCAATATCCAAATAACATAGACGATTACGTTTTTTTTCTTCTCCAGAGGAGGAAGGGTGGGGAAAGTTGTCTCGAGAGTGAAAGGAGAGGTGAGAATAAGCACTCCAGCGAGCAAGTGAAAGAACGAATGGAAGAGGGTGTATCGCAGAGTGAATGGGTGAGTGAGAGTCAGTGGATGAGTGAATGAATGAACGAGAGAGAGAGAGAGACGCGTGAAGCCAATTAATGCACTGCAAACGGCGCCGTTCGCCGCAAAAGCGGTTATCATAAAATTACATTTCTGGATTAAACATTTTATCGTGACTATCGTTTTTATTGCAGTCGATCTCGTTGATCCCAGGACATATTTAGCGCATCGCGGATAAACGAGACCGATCGACAGCGTAAATTCATGACAATATGTTTCCAATTTCGCTTGTTTTATTATGTTTGCATAACGTGAGAATGCTTCCGTACTACGATTGTTACCCTGTTTTAAAACCAACATCTATACTCTTGCTAGAACAAAAGATTTTGTTTCTGACAATTTTCATAAATGGACTGTAAAGCAGAGACTGTAGAATAGTTTTAGGATTTTTTTTCTCTTTTATTTTATCAATCGTATGCGAAGCGACCAGATAATAGTTAGATTTTTTCTCTTTAGAAAACGCTTGAAAAAAATCACACAACGACGCTGTTTTCAGTGCAATAGCGACCGTCTGATCGCACAAGTGAGTGCCTTTTGTAAATTTTGATTGTCTTCCATAATTCACTAATAGGCTACACGGTATGAAAGATAAGAGAGAATGACAAGATGATGATACTGAGGAAAAGAGAGAATGAATGAATGAGTGAGAGAGAAAGTTGAAAAGAATCAACTGAACAATAATGAGAGAAAATAAGTGTGATTGAGTATGTGTTGCGTTTGGGCAAAATAAGTGTATGATAAAATAAGTATAGATATATTTTATATGTATATATTTTATAAAATATATACATAATACACGGGAGATCACACACATACACACACACACACACACACACACACACACCGAGAAGAAAAATATACATTTCGTGTGTTCGAATTGTCCGGAACTTACGTCGGTTTCTGACTGGCAGTTCCCTTTCTTCTTGAATAGAAGAAAACACTTCTTTCTCGTCGCGAGGCTCGTTGACTTCTGCCTTTCATTTTTTTTACACGTGTATATGTTACATATTTAATGATATATATGTTACACCCATGATCGCGACGAGGAGAGAGAGACAGACTCACTTCGGCGCGAACGACAGAGCTATAGTGATGCCGATTTATTTCGTATGTATTGCCCTTTCCCAACAAAAAAAATGTGATAACTGTAATACTACGTTAAAAAGTGTGGTAATTATTGCATATAGAAATATTTACTATTATTAAAAAATATGCTATAATAATAAAAATGCAAAGAATAAAAACGCGTGAGAGAGAAGAATGAATTGAATGATTAAATGAATGAACGAATGGAGAGAAAGAGAAAGAAAATAGCGTGAGAGGCGGAAGTCGAAACGCTCGCGCGGGCCGCGTGATTTCTCGGAGAGACATTTTTGACATTTTGTTTGTGACATTTCGTTCGAGAACACACGCCTGAAAATGGTTTAAACAATTGTAGAAGTCCGCGAATCTCGACGGGAAAACACCGACCCCGCGTCGCTTCGACGTAGATGTCGTAAATGAATAATTACAAAAAAGAATGCAAACGCCTACAAACTGACGTGGTTTTCGAAAATCGATATCATTCTGTATATAAGCGCTAAAAACTCTTTCTTATGCTTACACAAGAAATGTTTTCGTTTAATTTATACTTGGATGCAACTTTGTTATTATAGATTTACTTTATTATATTATTATTATTAATATAATTATTTTTATTATTATTAATTATTAATTATTATAATTATTGCTCTATCATCATTATTATTATTATTATTATTATTCACAAATAATGTCATTTCATAATCAATGCCCCCCGAGCAACGAACTATGAAAAGTAGGTTCTGCCGGTTGCCTCTTTACTTCTCCTCTTCTTTTCTTTTCTCCATACAAATAAACGCGAGTGCTTCCTGTCCCGCTACAAAATGCAGTATCAGACGATCGTCATCAACGCGTAAACGGTATCTCGACGACGTTCTAATGTATATTGCTACTACTGTAGCGTCACATTACTATATTATTATTATGATATATATCATTATCATTTTCATAGGTATATCTATTCTATTTAGCAGCAATAATTTCTCTTTACCAGTCGACTCCCATATACCTCTCATTGCCGTCGTCGCGAAACCAAGGAAACCCCGTGCTGTTTGTAATCAATTGTATATATGTAGTTCGCACTATATATAGAACGTCAAAATTATTAGCAGTACGTTTTATGACGCAAACATTCATTTAACGCTTTAACCATCAACTATGGAATTTAGTGGTGACTTTTGACTTGATCTTCAAACTGACATCCATTATCACATCTTGCCGCTTGCTTTTTGGCCGCGCGTAATTAAGGTTTAGTCTATTTTATAGAAACCGATTATATTGTGAATATGATGGGTTGGAACATACTATGAAATGTATATTTATACCTTCCTGATTCTATTATATTGAAATTTTTCTTAGTATTTTTTTTAGTTCTACCAAGATTTTTATTGCAATTTTTTTTCAAATGATTTTATTTATAACTATAATTTAAAAAAATTTAAAGAGAATCATATCAATCGATTCAGAGGAGTATGATTCTCTCTTTCTATCGTTTTTGTACAACGCTTCAGTAACAAAATATTACGCACCTAAGTTGCGCGCGTCTAGATGGCTCATCTTTAAGAGCGGCGAGAGATAGTGCAAGTCAATGAGAGTCAAAACTAAATCCTACTATTACTCTTAGGAACGAAACATGAGGACTGAATTTAATTGAAGGCATTATGAATAGTAGTTGCATTTTATCTTGTTTAGAAATATTAAAACACAAAAAAAAATTAGGGAAATACGCGTAATTCGATTTATTACAAGAGCTTGCAACGCATGCAAATGTGTCTTTGCAAATACAATAAATGCAATACCTCTGATATACATGACATAATGTCTAAAGTAAGACTTTTTTAAAATTCGAACTTTTAAGGAGATGTCTAAATATATATAATATAAAATCGAAAAGAAACAGAAAAGATAAAAAGCGATTAATTTTCAAGTAATAATTCTACAATCAGACAATTACACTTTGCACCAATTGCGCGCGACATACTTAATTGCGACGTGTGCAAGTTTTTTTTAACTCAAATGAGGGAAAATGCAATTGAAACGCTGCTAAAGTAACGCCTTCAATCCTCACCGTTGTGCCAGTCGTACAATTAGAAATCGAGGACGGAAACAGAGAGAGAAAGAGAAAGAGTGAGTGAGAGTGAGATGAGGACAGACAGAGACAGACGCGGAGAGTGAAAGTCTCTCCTTACGCAGAGACGAGTTACAAGACGCCCAGGCCTCGTAAGAGGACCAATGGGACCGGGAAAAAGTGCAGAGTAACTTCTTGCCGGTTAGTCTTTTATAGAGAAAAAAAAACGAAAAAAAAAAATTACGAATATTCGACGTTGTCCGTCGCGAGGTGGAGACGTATGCTTCGCGATCGACATCGTCGCCGGGCGCGTATGGAAGCGACGACGGCGTCCCAATCGAAGCACCGTGGCTGGATGATTGGAGTCCCGAAAATGCATCCCCCGAGATGCCGCGTTCGATTCTAATTGCTGAAACGAAACAGGGAATCGCCGATCTCTCGAGTCTTTTTGCTTATCTTTAATTTTAGCTGGACCTGCGAGATTCTTTTTTACAATGTTGAAATGAACTGAATGCATGCAAATATTTTGTTTATCCCCTTTTTTTTCTTTTTCGCAAAAAGCGGAAGCTTTTCTGTTTTCATCATTGAGAGAGATCGGCATAACCGAACTTAAAAAATTTTTTTTGTTTTAACAAATATCATTTTCAACATTTTCTTTTAATTAAATTATTTAAGTTAAATGTATATCGTTATTATCGAATTAAAATTATTTTCTAAGTTCGAGTGCTTCTTATTCTCATACGCTCTTGTGGAATAAGATTCGTTACGTCACTTAACGCGGAAGATAACGCCAAATTTTCAGCTTATTTTCGTTCGAAAAAAAAAATTACACAGTAAATTTCATTAAGTTAAAAATATTTCTATGTTTGATTTATTGGTATGTAATTCAATTTTTTCTTTAAAATTAAATCAATTATTAAATGCAACATATATACTCATCTTCCGTGAACTTTTGTTAAGTGGATTAACGTATTAATCCCTTAGTTGCCGTATACATAAGTATGCGTTCAGAATTAGAAAACTCCAACAAAAGCAAATCTATTTTTAAGATAAAGTAATCAGTTGAAGTTTTTCTCATTGTTAATTTATGAGATTATTATTTAATTTTAGCTAGAAACATAGTAAATTTGAGTAGAATGTCGTACCGGTGCATTTCTATTTCGTTTATTGCAAACAATTGAAAAGTGCCGTCTCATGTATCGCAACTAAAGGGTTAATACTCGAACTCGCATTCGTTGGACTCCTCCATATGTATCCAGCCAGCCTCGCGTTTATCCTCCTATAGACTTTGACCTGCATATCAAATATCTAATATTTTTCTGCGTATGAATATCTAAGAATAAAATAATTAAAATAACAAATAATCTATCTTACGTGTATGTCTCTTTTTTTAATTTAATATATTTATTTTTTCAATCAAGTATTTATATATTTATACAATATTTTATACTGCGCTCTTCACAGATTAGATACACGCTATATGTAATACGCGTTACGATGTAATGTGAAACAGGTCGATCTCTTGGCTCTCAGAGGAAACCGATATATCCCGCCTGTGCACACATATACACACACATACATACACACACACATGCATACATACGACACATACACATATATGTTACACATGAAACATATACACGTAGTGTGTGTATGTGTATGTATATATTGTAAATATGTGTACACACATATACGCATGCACACATACAATTATATGCGCGACAGACATCCCGCGTACGTTTTCGCGACCCGTTTTCTTCCTTTGTAACGCTTCCGAGTCCCTTTTCCGATTTCCTTTCGTCGGCCAGCGCAATTCGTTTTTTTCCCCCCCGGCCGAAGAAGATATTCGCCGGGAGGTATGGCGAGAGCGAAAAACAGAGAGGAAAGCGAAAGCTTTTCGCGTATACTTAACGCCTCAAATGTGATACACGGCCAATTATCCTCGCGCGCGGGAGAAAGGTATTCTCTCGCGCGCAAGATATTCAGCTGTGAAAAGAAAAGTGTCTTCGGTGATACATACTAAATATATATTATAGATTTGTGCGACAATCGAAATGAAACAACGGGAGCCAATTGATAGGCTGGCGGAAGTCGTTTGGGACCCACTCGTGGGGAGAGTTCCGCTTTTGTGGTGTCTCCGTTCTATATCTTATATACTAAATATGTATAACTATATATGTATTTATATTTATCGCGATCGCCATTTGTTTCTTCCTTATTTTAAACTTCATTTGAGTTTGATTTGTTTGAGTCGTGAATTCGTTTGACTTTATGTATTCTTCCGTGACAGGAAATTAATTTTATATGGACAAACGAAATTTTTGACAGTCAAGAATGATTGGCGATCGTCGAAACTTCTGCGAAAGATAGGATGGAGTCTCTAAACGGGTATTCTCGAACGGCTTCGGTCTAATCCACAATGGGACCATATAACCAATGATAACCGTGAAATGCGTTTAGATTTTCGTTGTCAGAGGACTCGCGGGCTTATAAAAAGAATTGTAACGGGAAGAGGAATCGGAGTGCCGTTTGTCTCGAACAGGGATCTCGAAAAAAGGAGAGGGTAGAACGTGTGTGTCGATTTTTTATTTGGATTTTTTTTTTCATTTTGTACTATTTCGGCTTTTCCACTTCGAGACCTTCAGCCGACGTTTCCTCTCCCCGATAATCTTTTTTCTTTTGTTTTGTTATGCAAAGTAACACGCTCGGTATACACGGAGTATACGGAGTCAAAGTCTCATGTAACACGAAAACGTAAAATGTAGTTTGATAAGTATTGCCAACACTATCTATTTAATACATTTTATTATTACAAAATAATGGGATCGGCGTTGTTATTTCGACTTCCTCCCCATTCTCCAAAAATAATAAGTATTCAGAATGATATGAATATACGTTTTTCATATTTCATCAAGACAATGACATTGTATTAATCATATATTAATAATATCAATATTTTATTTATATGTATCTTCATTTTTAGTTTAATTTGACATCTCAAAAATTTAAATTAGACAATATTTCAATATTTTTTATTTTATACATTTATTTCTTTTAAGATTAAATTTGATATTTTTTTGTATTTGATATTTATGATATTTTTTATATCAAATATGAAAGCTTTTTTTTATCGGATTACATTAGTTACAGAATAATTTCCAGTTACAGATATAACATAGTCTTCAGTTTTTCTCTGAGCTATTTATATGTTTATACTGCAGTGTACTATGTAAGTTCTTTTAGTTCGTAGCAATCTATAATTGCTAATGAATCTTCTACGATTGACAAACGACTATGGAAATTAATGATATTACTCGTCGCAGAACTTTTTTTGTTGTCGCATCGGACTGCGCTTCAAATTTACAACCAAGTTGGAACACGAGGTAAGTTAAATGACAGCCGCTAAGTAGCGTATTCCATATTTTCTACTTTTTTACATCCTAGTTTTTCTTTAGCGCGAGATTAATTGAGCACCATCTTTTATCACAATTTCTTAACAATTAATTTTAAATAAAATCCGCTTTTAAACAAATCAATGATAAGATTTTGCTACTTGCATTTCTGCAATCCTTGTGAAAATAAAGTATATATAAACTTTGAATTTTACTCATACATTATACTCATAGAATTTATATATTTATTGCAAAGAAAATTCTTATTTTCATATGAATATGTTAGATGAATTATTTTAGATTTACTTCTTTTTATATTTTGCGATCATAATAGTTATGTATAATATACGTTCAACCAATATATTCGCTCGAAAAATGACATGGTTGTCTGTATATAATTCCTGTGACAGACAGTAGTAATAGGAGTCAACAATGGAATATTGGCCCGATTATTAACTATCATATCGAAGAGAGAACGATTCGTCATTTTAGTACCCCATGGCGTGTTGATCACTTTGACATTGATTGGCTTCCGATTGATTTATCTGTTATCCCATGTACTATAGGCCTCGACGTCATTGGCGTAAGCTACGTCAGCTCATTTTCTCATTCCCCAGTAGAACGACGTCACAAGGTCAATCAGCGTAGCTTCCTAGTTCGCGACTCGCTAAACGGCCCTGACGTAAGTCCGCGACTGCGAAACGTCTAGGAATATTTTACATGCCGACAATATGCGCATCCAAATGATTCGATCGGACACGCGAGCGTGATGATACGCAAATCGTAGTTAAAATTGGCCGGTAAATCAGCCGTTGGCGGGATCGCTTTTATATTCGTACCGTCTCGTTGATCATTCATTAGCGTATTTATTGCTACGCGCCGCCCATTTGTGACAATAATGTCGGAATTAATTTAATGAGATTGTTGAACCTTGTTTAGAATAAGTTGATTGCGAGCTGCACAAACTGAAGTGGAATTTCTTTCATACTTGCAACGTATCTCTTCTATATTATATGTTTTCTGAGAGTATTCTAGCGACATGCATTTTGTATCCTTTTTACGAAAAATATAATACATTCCTTATTATTCTTTTCTACTTAAGTTTTAATATAACGATGAGAAATAATACTGTTAATTTTCGGGTCACTCCCATCGAGACCGAAGTAGCTCGTGCGGGTCCTGCGATAAGATTGCAAGTGAAATGGAAGTCGGAGGAAAGCGACGCGACTGGTCGCGTTCACCAGAGTCATGCACGGGGCTTTTGTAATGAACGGCATTCCGCGCGCACGCGTTTTTACGTTTGACAGCGCGAATGTGGTTGATGTAAAGCCGAGAAACGTCATGTCTTACGTCAAGACACTTTTACGAATCTTTATGTGTAACGTAGTAACATTTACCTAACTGAATTCGATCAGCAGCGAGTAGACAAGGCTGCGCGCTCGCAATCAAACGCATTCGTTTATTCGCATTCCACCTCTTCCCCCCTTTCCGCCTCTTGCGCGCACCTTTCTCTCTTCGGAGAGAAACGCGAGCGGCGTAAATTTATTATAATTAAAACCACGTGCAAATACATTGCGCGCGCGCTCTGTTACTTTTATTTTTATCATATTGCATTTTATAAATAATATGTGACTTGGAAAAAAAGATGCGTTTGAAGTGTTTATCCTCAGAATGCAGACTCATTCTTAACACGACACTTTATCGCGAAATTTAGAATTTAATCTTTCCAAAAAGGATTTGCACAGCATTGCTTAATGACTTTAATGATATGCCGAATTACATTCGTTTACGTGTATTTACACTGACGCTTTCCTAATGGCATAATTAAGCGAACAGCGATGGAACACAAAGGATATTTGTAATATATTCGTATCGCATTATTTTATATAATTGTTTTCATAATTTATACGTGTTGTGCTTTAGAAACATTCTTATAATTTCGTTTCGTTTTTTCTTCGTGTCTTTAACGATAATTATATTGATTAACATAGTTAATGAGTACTAGCGATATTTATGTGTTTGTAAATTTGGTTTTACTTACAAAAGCGTAATACCACGCGATGCGTCATTCGCCGGTGAATTAAGCATCATTATATACAACTGACCGAAACATAAACCACGTCGCGACTTATCACGTCAGTGATTATAAAGCAACGACGAGTTATCCTCGATCATATCAGGTCCTTGCTCGCCGGCCCTGACCGTTCCGGTCTCGTTGCTTCTACCGCCGACGATTATGCAGAAAAAGACCTAATTTGCGAGTTTATCACCTGGTGGTACTTAACTAATTTAAGACTGTCTTAATCAAATACTGTGCGTATACTTGTTTCCGCGGGTAATTATAATAAAACGCAGCGAACGCGAAAACTAGATGAAATCTACGCAGAACTGTCGTATAAAAAATTCTTGGTAGAGTACACTGCTTAGCTTTGTAAACACACTCACGCAACAATTTCATACAGTTGATATTTTAATTTAAAAATCAACGTCAGCGTATATAAATTTAAATTTTGTTAAAAAGAGAACAGATTCTCTTAGGTCTTAAAAATAATATAAATTAAATGTCAGGTGATTAAATATAATTTAGGAACAAAAAATCGAACGGACAATGCGAGGCAAGATTCCGAGTGCGAACGGTGAGTGACACGTGTGTTATTTTATTTAGGTATGCCAATACCAGCTGGAAGGATATATCTTTCGAAACGGTACTCGCGAAATTTCTGACATGTCGCGCGCGAGAGTCACGTTCCAAGGCTTGCTGGTACGGTTTGCACATCCGGTTACACTTAACGTGGGCGCAGTGCTCGGCCACGCCATGCGGTGCATTTAGCGTATAACGAATCTGAATCGTGTTAGGTTGATTTCTATTAGCGGATCCGTCTCTAAACGGTATCTAATTAGCGACGGTTACGACGCTACGTCGCTTCGAAATTGATTCGCGGATTTAACGATCTAGAAATCAACCCGGAGTTTCTCGAGAATCTTTAATTAAACATCGTACTTTCAAAGTAAAAAGGAAAGATAAAGATTGAGGCAAATTGGGACAAAGTATACGATGCCTGGTCTTTTTTATGACTTGATAGGGTACCGTGAAGATGCGTGATAAATAATTTTAAAACATGCCAGAAAAGCATATCTAATACATAATGGATGGTGTCCTTAATTACATTAGACAATCATTTTTGCTGGATAATGTTTTATTCAGCACGCTTATATTTTTCTGCTACTTTTAATTTTTAACTATCGTTAGATTAAAATTCCGGTAAAAATTAGTAGAGTAAAGAGCAAGATATATTCTTCGTGCCTTTAAAGTTTAATTATTGAAAAATATCCCTTTGCTTTCATCCCGCGTCCCTTCTTTCGTGTCTCCTGCGCAGGTTATCGACCTTTCCGATGTCCAATTGTCGACATTCAAGGAGTGGACAGCGAGCGAGATTGGTGAGGACGAGTGTGCGACCGACGAAAAAGAAAAAGATAACTCATCTCGCGTCTCTTCCTTTCCTTCGCGCCTCATCCCGCGAATAGGTGTCTTTGGAACAGGTACCTAAAATTATAGGCGGGGCATACCGCAATAAAATTTGGCATCTCTCACAATCTCGCGAGTTTTCGTACAATTCGCTTAATTTTTTTCCACTCAAATTTGCGGTTTGAAATGCTAATTTTTGGGTCTTTCGATTTTTTTTAAACATTTCTGAAAAAGTCCCTTGGACTTTTTTTATAAATGCAGTGATTTTTTCTGCCACGAAAGGGTGCGACATCTCGGTTGCATGGTGGATTACGTTGGTTCAAATTCCCTGCGGTTTCCGTTACTGCGTTACTCCCGTCTCTTTATCACGGCTGTGTTCCCGAGGCCATTAACCTCCTCCATCGCTCTTTTTCCTCGTGCTCCTCTTCTCGGGCTTCTGCCCGGCCCGTCCGCCGTCGCTGTTTCTTCTTCTTCTTCTTCTGCCCATGTCTCTTCTTATCCTTTGTAAGCCCTTCGTCTAAGGCTGGCGCTGTTTTCTTCCACGTTTCTCTCTATGCTCAACCGTCTCCTCTCTTATCTCTCGTTCTTCCCCTCGTCCATCCCGCGAGTCCGTAGTGCGTGGCCACTTGGTCGCTTGGTTACTTGGTTACTCGGTTACAGACCGTGGCGGTACCGCCGAGAAAAAAAGAATAGAAAGAATCTCAGACCCCGCTCAAGGTGTATTCGCGTAAGGTGCTAGGATATTTTGGTCCCGGAGAATATTAGAAATCAGGAAAAGAAGACAAATTGAGTGATAAATCAATATAATCTCTCATCAGTGTCAGTATCGTACGATGTTAAATAATAATTCTTGTCATCGGCGTAAAACGTAGATATAATCTCGTAATATCTGTTGCAAAATCTATTATATAAACCTGCGCCTCCGTAGAGCATAAACGGCACGGTGTATATTAACTTTTGAAGTGAGATGCCAATGATTTACGAGACCATCTTCATTTTTTCGCACTTACGCGAATGGTGCGTTTTTCTTAAAAATGACCTCGTTAAAGGATCTCCCGGTTTCTTCGGTTCTTTTTCCTCACATTTCTGACTGCTCAAAGTTAATGGAAGACGCACACGTACGCGCGTTTTTACGGCATAAAGTTAATAAGAATTTATAATTACGCCGCCGGAGCTGGCGAAGTCGGCGTAAGAAAACCGATTGCCGTCACCGTAGGAATTGCCCGTGGAGTAATAGTATCTTGTTTTTACTGTCCGTAAAAAAGTCGGGAACAGGTAATAAATTTACTCCCGTTTTCGGTATGTCCGGTTTCCGAAATGGAGCCGGCCCACCACGGACGGCTTTTAATCGATATTGCAAATTTTTGCGGACGCGTAACTCTTAAGCTCGCGTCAAAAGGATTACGAGCATCCTTCGGTTAAAAGGGTATAATCAGAAGGACAGCTATATTATTGCAGAAGCTTTAATTTGGGAGTCCGAAATTAACGTTTCGTTATTAAAAGCCGTTTCTCATTTCATACTATACGTGCGCTATAATTTTTTAGTTCCTGCAGCATGGCGAGTTGGGAGCGAGTTTCTGAGCTTATAAAGTGCGAATCTTACGAAGTCCTGCTAGGAAACCTCGTTGTTAAATTAGGATTACCGTTTACGGTGTACAATTGCACTCTCGAGAATTGCACGCTGCATTTACGCGCGCGGCGCGGTGAGCGATGTGCGCGGCGAGCGACGGTTACGTGTCGTAAACTACCGTTAATTTAAAAGGACTGGCGAGTTCGAATTCGAGTAATTTCCACGAAAGGCTAATTTCATACGGCGAACGAAACGTCCGCGCGTAAACAGCACGACGTGAAGCGAATTTTGCGGCGCCGCGCGCCGTCTATGCGCGGCCTTTTAACGTCCGGGTGTGCGCGCCTCGCCTTAACGGCAGAATTACATAAACCGCGCGTATCTTGATTGTCTGGACACGATTCGAATTACCCGAGATAATGATAACGGTCGTATCGGTACCAGAAATTGCAGCGATTCTTTTTTCTAAACGCGCCGGTGTTTTTACAGTCTCACTTACGCGTCAGTTTAATCGCCGCTCGATAGCGAGCTTTTCTCTACGCCACGCAGTAAAAGATTATATAGGGCTTCTCCTTATCACGCTACATGTAAAATTCTCCAGCTTGTTCAAGGAGAACTCTAAACTCGGTCTCGTGACCGCGGTATAGATAAAGGAGAATTCGACATTTTAGTTAATTAACCAATATAAGGAAATCAAGAAGGTTGCAAAATCTTGTTGTAACAGTAATGACACGTATCGATGAAATATATCATTATATGGTCGTGTAATTTATAACATTCAAGATAACTAACTCAACGTCGACATTTGAACAATGACTAGTAATTTCGAATACGTGTTTACGAGTGGGTGGAATTACTAGTATTATTTCATGCTTCAATGAATTAAAGCATTAGCCGCATGCCCCTTCGGTGTGTTGCTTCTAATACCTCTTTCAATCTCACGTTTAAGGCTGTGTTCTTTGTAAAATGAAGATTAATAATCGTACAGCGCACGCCGTATACTTGCCAGTGTCACTCATACAGACTCATACTTAACAGTATTTATAACGAGACGCGAATATTCCGTTCTTACTCATGATAAATAATTACATGTAAATCCCAATCATTTCAGTTATTTGCTTAGATTTTTCAATATGTGGAAAATTACTGATGTATGATTAAGGCATCAGAGATTAAATACGGAAATAAAATAAATATACGGAATTACGACCACATTTAAATCATTTTTCTACATACATGGGTATTTAACCAAGCACACGATTGTTTAAATTCTGAAAAAAGATATATCTACGAGACAATTATTTTTTTATGTAACATTTATTTATTTATTTTTATTATGTCTTTTCATATTTTTTTGTATTTAAAATTATAATAATGTAAATAAATGTAAATTTTATGCAAATATATATGATATTCTAAATAAATATTCTAAATAAATATAAATTTTATGCAAAAATATATGATATTCTAAATACAAAATATATGTATGGTGGAATATTATAGAGTGATACGCGCGCGCGGAATGCAGAGAAATTTTTTTCTGATAGGTAACTTTACGTAATGAAAAAATTGTCTTGAAAAACAAATTCTTTTTTCTCGAGTCACTCGGTGTGTTTGTAACAGAAGGTTATCGGAAAGGAATCGATAAAATTACTCGAATTACTCGAAAGATGTTGATAAACGGATCGCGTTTCCACAACGAAGAAGAATCGAGCGAGCGAACCGGCGACGCGCCGATCGCGAGTCGAAATATCGATTCACATACGTCGGTCGTGTACGTTCTTCTCTCAGGTTGACAGACACAACGAAGATACGCGCGAGCATCACATGTGGGCAAACAGACAGAGCAAACGATCGGACGTGTGTGCCCTGCACCCGCGCGGCGGATACGGACGACGATGTGAGAGCGGGCAGTCGGTTATTTCAATATTACGTCACGGGATGAACGAGTGATTTGTATTTGTACGAAAATTACAACGAGACACTCGATACTTCCAGATGCACATGCAAATGAGAATGGACATCTGCGATAGGCAAATACAGTAACGTTCGTTGGCGTCGCTGCTGGAGGATGTTGAACGTTATCGAGACATTTCACGCTAATGTTAATGTTAACTTTATAACTTTGTCGTAATAAACGAAAAGCTGCAGTGCCTTAATTTTTCAACAAAGTCGAAACATAAAAATTCGATGGAATATACCAAAATTATAAATTCAAGAATTTTTATTCCAATCTACATAGTCATGTTTAGTAAGAAATTAGACGGTTACTGCGAAGTCAGTATGTCTGAATTTTAAACAGGAAGTAAAAGATGTCCCTGTAAATTATTAGCAGCATAAATAAAAGGCTGAATAATACTAATATCCCCGATATCAATGTTAATCACGATAGTCGTAATTGCAGATCGATATGTTTCGCGCAACATTTCGCGGAGCATCCACGCTCCCGGTTGACAATATGGAACGCATATACGAACATGGGAAAGAAAAATCTCTCTGGCGTTCGCGACGGACGGGCTCATGTGCGCCGTCGACCGAACTGGTTGCGCGAAGTTTTTTGGCCTGCTCGAAAAATAGATAAAAATGTGCGAATAAACGCCGGTCGCGGGCTCAGGGACAACCGGTTGCCATCTTGCTTTCTTATATAAGTCCCTCCTTGGTCTTAAAGACGTTCCATCGCCGTGCACTCGCTAACATTTGACTCGCCTTCGCCTCTCTCGCTCTCTTCTCTCCTTATTTCTCCTTCTCCCCCATATTTCTGCTTCTCTCTCTCTCTCTCTCTCTCTCTCTCTCTCTCTCTCTCTTTTTCCGTCCTCTCCGTCTTTCTCATCCTTACCATCACTATAATCGTCCCTTTTGCGCTCGTGTGCGTCTGCACGTCCCTCACGCACGTTTTCCTCCTTCAACCACCACCTTTCTTTCCGTCTCTCCGTTCGCCGTTTCACTCCTTGACGCCACTATCTCCTCCCTTTCTGCCATCTCCTCCTCGCTCCTCCGGATCTCTCGACTCGGTCACATTTTCAAACATACTCATCTCACCGAGCCCCTCCGCCAGGGCCGGACGGTGTTGCGCAAACGTAACTAGATTGAACTTACCGATGCGAATATGAGCTTTTCGCTTTTTACGTTCCGCGTACATCTGAAGTGTATTAGCAGTCGGTTAACTTCCGCACTTTACTTGTAATAACTACCTACTATGACTAAAGCTATTAAGCTGCATATATAACACATAGATGAGATGGTTATCGTATCTGACATACATCGCGTGATAATCTTATATCACGAAACTTCGAAACTCATGTCACAGAGTCGCGAATTGTAGCTGTAGGAATTAAAATTAAAATTAATTAATTGAATAGCGTCACGTATTAACGTGTAGCAATACTAGAGAGAGCAACTGTAAAATTTAATTTTCTTTCCATTTCGAAGAAGTGAAGCTTAAACAGTTTTTGCAATCGCATCATTAGTTTTTAAAAAGGGACAGATAGGATCTGACCTGATCGATTTATCCTAGAACCTTTAACGCGATTACATCAGAGTTCGGTGATTTTTATAGCAAGTATAGATATCAGAGAAAAAAGTTTTAAGCAACTCGTCGTCGGGTTATCTGGCACAAAATACTCTACAGAGATGTCAGATAATAACGGAAAGAGGACAATGATACCCGGGGAAACGATGAATTAGAATTATCAATAGTACTGTTAAGAGCGAGCGAGAGGGAGAGGTCGAGAGATGGGGCGCGCGTGATAAGGAGATTGAGAGGGGTGAATGAACGCGTGATATAATAAAGCGTGTCTTGACGTTCACATCACTCGATGATTACATTTACATTGCGCGCAAGAGACCGATATTTTAGCCGAAAAAAACTTCTCTCAATATCTCTCTTTCTTTCTCTTTCTCTCTCTCTCTCGCTCTCATGGTCAATACGTTCTTTGAGAAGCCCTGTCTTTTTGTTAATAAGACACCGATTCATTATAATTGCAATGATAAAAAGTTGAAAAGCACTTCTTCTGTGCCAATGGCTTCGAAGAATCAATCGGTCGAAAGACTCACCATTATTTTTCCGGAACTCAATTATCAGTGTAGTTAATGCTGTAACATTTAAAGTAACCTATATTCAAAAATTTTAAACGATTTCGATTACTTCTTGTCCTATCTATCATCTCCAATCGTTAAAACTTTCTCCTCTGAACACACGTATATATACACACACTTTCACTTTTAATATTAGATATATTTATATTAGAAGGAACTGAGTTCTCTATAGGCCTCTCGTAACGATATAGAGAGTGAATTGAGAAAGCACATAAATAGTTAATAAGTAACCACTAAGTGCTTCGCCACATGCTTTTATTCTTTCTTCGCATGCGTACGCACGTGTCGTATTCTTTTCTGCGCTTATAGAGAAAATAATTGCGGCTATATTTATATAATCCAATTCCCGCGGGAGACATTGATAAGTCGTTACTGCCGATTCCGATTAGAGGATTATGTCTAAGGTACGTGTCGTAAACAATTACCGGATAATTATGAAATGATACGTTGTCTCCGAAGATTAATGATTATTGTCGCAGACGGCATAACGAGCCGCAGGGCCGCATACTGTTTTCTCTTCTGGGCTGACAACGATCGCTGTTGAATGTAATTATCAGAGCACAATGAGGCTAATTGTGACACCCTGAATCGCGATGCTTTCTAATGATGCCGTATTTTAGGCAGAATTTGCGACACGTACAGTGAAATTACAGGAAGTTTTAAAGATTTGAATCGCAATATAGGTAACAAGATTCTTAATGGTGTTGTAATTAAAATCAATAATTTTTTTGTACCATTTTTTTGTAATATAATATTATATGTATATATACTTTTGTAATTAGTATTATATGTATATGTATAATTTTATAATTCTTATAATATTTTTTATAATATGATAATTAAATCGAGAGTCGAAAGAAATATTCTGAAAGCCTCGGTGTTTTAGTCGTTCGGGGATCGATTTGCACATTGCGCAACCGAGGTCTGCGGTCATTCGCGGATTCCTGAGTAACGCCGTCTCTCGCAAGGACCAAATCATAGATCTTAGCGCGATTAAGACGCGTCAAGGTAAATTACACTGTTTAGCGCGTACACGCCGCTTGTCGACGGTATTTTTCGACGTTCTAGGTTACGAGGTAAGTTACCGCGGTTAGCAACACTTGATTCCACGGTGCAAGGTTACGGTAGACGGACTCTATCTCCTGTTTGAAGACGCAACCGTATATACGGTGGGATCTTCAAAAGAGCATTGCTATTGAAAGTCGTGATTGTCAGAGGCTCGGTTTGCTCATCACAAATCGCATTACGAACGCATAGAATTCGATTGCTATATTTTTGTAAATATATATTTTTATCGTGTATTATAAAATACACCTCCTAGTTTATAGTTTGACTGTAAATTAATTTATTAAATTATTAGCATAAATTGTTAGTATAACGTTCTGCAAAAATATTTACATATAGAATTAGTTTTAGTGTAATTGGAGCGCAATTTGATTTCTGACATTCTCTTAATGAATTAATAAACTTAATAATGAACCTTATTTCGCATTGCTTTTATATTGCATAATTATCTTTAAGCATTCTATTCAATATTACGTAAGAACATTACGAATATAAATAGCATAGCGTAAAGGCAGTATTATTCGTCTGGGATACTCGATTTCCTCACTTCTTTATTAACTGCCGGACGAACTTTATCTGAGAAGTAACTTCACTATCTCTTTTTATGTCATAACACACGCTGGAGAGCATGTTAGTTAATTTACTAAGTTACACATTACGATAAAGCCTTGTGCAAGCTGCGTTTAACACCAAATCAGAAACAAGTTTACGTAACATTTTTGTGCCACAATTATTAATGAGATGGCAAGTATCGCGCAGTTATCGCGTAGGTTAAAATGTTATAAAATCAACAGATCCGAAAGTTTTATCTTTGCCTGCCGCGAGTCAAGTTTGTTCACATGTGTGTCTTGAACGCGCACATTTTAAAGAGCGCCCAAAGAAACGAGTCTATTAGCTTTATTTCGTTCGACACTTTCACTTGCGCGAAGGTAAGTTGCGATAAGAGAAAAATACGAAAATACTTCGAGATAGTAGTGTCACCGTATATATAAGCCACCGTGTACATGGTACTTCGCCGTCATCGTGTGCGTTGCACGTAAGAAAACGGGAAGACGACGAGGATGGACGGACGTCTCCCGCGTGAAAGAAGAAGATGCGTGCGAGCGGTAGCGCGGTGGTGGAAGAGGAGGGAAGAAAAGGGAGGGCGGAAAGCGGGAGGAGAAGAAGAAAGGGAAAAGATCGACGGAGACGCAAAGACGAGACTCTCTATCGCTGCACACACGAGTGCATCGAATCGTGCGACACTTGCTGCGAGAATACGACGAGCTTATCAACGGTGCCGTAAAGAAGCGTCGGAGAAGAAGAGAACGCGATAGCAAAATGTACGCGGGCATCAGCCTGTTTTTCTTTCTTTCCAGATAAATTAATATTAAAACGCTCGCGCGCGCAATTTGCGTCACGTGCGGTACTCAATCGTGCGGCTACTTATCGTAACGCGATGGATGTATATGTTCGCTCGACATGCGTGCGCCGTGTATGATACAAGTTCCACACGAATTCCACACAAGTTTCCACGTGTTTGATTTTCCTATCGTGATCTTTCAGAAACAGGCCATTACGAAGTGAAAAATTGAAGAAATTACAACATATAAATATATAATTACAACGAATTCATTTACCGTTCTTGACCTTGACTGACGATTGAAATCATGCAACTTCCAACTTCAAAGATAATTATAAGAATTAATTTTTTTAGATACATTCTTTCGATATGTGTGTATTTTATTACAGTCACTATTTTAACAACGCTATTATTAACGACGATAATGGAAGCAATACCGAGTCATTAATTAAGTAAAATCTTATCACATTCTATCTAAAGTTAATTGCACTTGCGCACAATCAAAGAAGTAAGTATAATAGTTCAGTTTACGGATATTATTTATCGTCATAAAAAATACGTATAAATGGATTGCGGCGCGTAATTAACACGTTAATCGCGCTTAATTATTTGACTTTGTAAACAGTCGGTTGGTATAATCTAATTTGTAATCCGCGAGTAGAATAGAATTTTCCGACTAGCTAACTTAATTAGAATGTCTCGCGGCCGCAGGCCGTAAATGCGTAGCTATATAACACGCCTCGTATAATTGCGGGACATAGCGCAATTAATATAACGGATCCTCCTTAAATTCGCCAATAAATCTAACGAAAAGCCATTAAGATTCCAACGATCGTGGAGGACATGATTTTATGGAAAACGTGGGAAAATACATAGATATCATACACGACAAAAACGGCGATTAAATGTGATATGTGCTATATGTAATATATGTAAAATATAGAAAAAAATATTCAACATTAGTATTTAAGATCAATTAATATACTTTTTAATTAAAAATTTGACATTTACAAAGATTTCTGCGTGAAATCTTCGTTCGCCATTCGAAATTTCAAATCTTGTTGACCGTGACGAGAAATACTACCCAGTAAACCAATAGAGCACCAAATATCTTCGCGACCTCAAGATTTAAGTTGTAACAAGATGACAAATAATGGCACGTTGCGAACGCCAGATATGAATCGTTCCCAATGCGACGATATATTTCTTTCGACAATATACATATGTATATATATATATATATATATACATATATATATATATATACATATATATATATATATATCCGTGAGCATAACGTTGAAAACTAACATAAAATAATAAAGCTGTAAAGAAAAATTTTGCGGTGACCTGATCGCAAATTTTTTTACAAGAAATATTATAAAAATGCGTAAAGGATATTAATTGGATTATACAATATATTTTAGAACTGCAGAAATTACTGCTGCAAAATATCACTGTTTCTGAAAGTTCAAGTTTTCCGTGTTCTAAAAAAGCACCTCTAGCTCAATTTGTTCTGGAGACTCGGTACCAAACGCTCCTTGAGAACAAGGCTGCCTGCCATTTAACGCGCGGAGGGAGCGATGCACTCGACAAGGACGGCCTCATGTTTTCATAAACTCTATTAATGAAACGCACGCGAGTGAAATATTCCCTCCCTCTCTCTCTCTCTCTCTCTCTCTCTCTCTCTCTCTCTCTCTCTCTCTCGCGCGCGCGCGCGTCCCTCCCTTTCTGCCCGCGGCACGTCAGCGCGTTATTGAGAGAACAAGGGACACGTTCGTCGAATTCGCGCGCTATTTCCAGCAAACGGTGTCAGAACAATGCGTCGGTTTTCTTACCGCCGTTTGTGTTGGAACGCGCACAAGTGCGCTGCTTAGTGTGTGGATTGCGATATATACTCCTGCCAACAATAAATTAACCCCGGGAGACTCGCATGCGTCGCGGAGAGAAAAGAAACTGTTATTTTAATTTTATTTAATTCGTCATAGACTTATTTCGACACTTTCGTCAGGGAGAAATCGACCTACATTTATCAGAGACGGCAGTTAGAATTGCAATTTTGGGAATGGCACATGTATGTAAGTAAACACGCTCTACTGAAACAAAGGATAGTAGCGCGCGCGTTAGGGGTGTATAATGATACGATTTTACAACGGCGACTCCGTTAATGAGAGTCAACTCGCGGAATGCTTTTACGCTGACTCGCTCTTTACTGCGGGCGGAGCGCGGAATACGCTGCTGAAGTCGCTGGTCGTTTCGTGCGACAGAAACGTAGAACGAGAACAAATGTAGGCGTGCTCGATAGCCAGGTTGTTTTGGCGTGCAGGATATATATACGCTCGCCGTATATACAAGTACGGCGGCGTACGCGAGCGTACTACCGATTTCTTAATAGCGCCTTAACCTTTGCCTCAGTGTGCATTTTAATACAGCTTAGCTACATACATCGACAAGCGACTCGATAAACAGTCCGCGTTAAAGCTGTTGTGATCCCACAGTATACACAGGCGCTTTATCGTTACGTAAAGCGTGACAGACAAAACTCGCATAAATAATAATAAATCGATAACGTTGTGCAACTAAAAGACGGGTGATCAAAAAGGTGATACTCACGGTCGCTAAATCTCGATGCGATAAGTGGCTTTGCACAGCTAGCGTGATAACGCCATGGCTATGAAGAACGCTCTCTCGTAAAGCGATTTGAAGATAAATATCTGACGAAAATAAAATTGGCATTTCCTAACAATGCGCGCGCGTTAATTTATTCGGTAATTATTTGTGCACAATAGCAACCGGTCGGTCTTGAGTCAATCATGAGTCAGTGTCAATTAATGACAACGTCGTGAGGAACATTCCGTCTCATTGCCATGCCGGCTTGCGTTTGCATTCCGTTTAATTATAATAACAATAGCGCGCTAGGTTGACTAAAATAAAAGCGATAATAAGACTCGTGTCGACTTCATCGGCTCACTTCGCTGGCGGCATAATAACGAGATAATGAAGCTTACCATATTAAACAACACGCGATAAGGCACACAGGGCGATAAGACAACCGATAAGAGTGAATCTTTCAAACGAGTTCGCCGGGACAAGTCGCGACCGTAAAGTTGTATCCTGACAGCAGACTGTAGATGGAAAAGTAAAGTATTTCAATTGTATTCTATTGACTGTATTGTATTTCATTGACTTAATTAAAATTCCTTCAAGATTACGAAACAAATGTATATTAATGTATGTGGATATTAAAAAAAAAGATCTTGCATTCTGCGAAATTATCGCCATTCAAAACATATTATAAATAACAGCAATAAAAACTTGTCAGCCACATGTATAATAATCGATTTTTATGAAAAATATTAAATTTCTGACATGAGATTTTATGAGAGCCTGGTGTATTTTTCAATTTTTATATTTAATTTTATTTTATAATGTTAATTCATACATAAGATTACGTGTAAAAATAACATATCTTCTTAATTAAACACGATATTTCTTAATTAAATACAATCTTAACTAATCTCGTAAGCAGTTATATAAATAACTTTTTTTTATTTTTAACACACGTCAGCCGATTTCGGGTCAAACGAGCAAGGCCAGCCATGTAAATCCTTCTTAATTATACGTTATACATGTTACGAAAAATTTTACGTAACATTACACCATTGCCATACAGTTGCGAATTAAAATGTCAGCAAAATATGCGAGGATATATCATATTGAAATACGTCCTGGAATGTCCTTTTATATTTCGGATCTGCTCATTATATGAGCAGGTGTAATCGGATCGGATGAAAGTGTGTACAGGTGTAATCGTTAATGGCGACGAAATGTGACAAATTAAATTGGATGGAGTGTCTGCGACGAAATTGTTTTGTCGAGTCTTGTCATTTTAGGAACGTGCATATGTCTAGAGCCGAGAGCGCGGCCGCTCTTTATTTACTGAGCGTCGTAAGACACCGACTCTACAAACTTTTTGACGACCCTAAAAACATCTGAGAACTGTAGAATGGATTACCGAGAAGAAGAGTTCTAAAGTAATAAATAAGCTCTCTGCATAAACAAAATGCAATAGCAGTTAGCAAATAAAGATTCTCGATCGGATAAAGCCGATGTTTATGGACGTAAATAATTTTTAATCTTTGACCTGGAGCATAATTATAAAGCCATATTTATATATTTTTATTTAGCTATACTGCAGATTTTAATGTATTTAAAAATGCATTAAAATCTATATTTTAATATAAATTTATAAATTTTTTATGTATTTAAGATACGAACTTTGAGAATATTAATGCGACCTGATAATCTTTTGAAACTTATATACGCGACGCGATAGATTTTTCGCTCGTTATTGTAGGCGTTGTTGCAACGTTAAAATTTGACGACGTCAGATTTACTTCGAAAAATTGTAACGACAAGCTTTACAACTTTAAAAAATGAGTACGCCAATCGCGCGATTATAATATAAAATAAGCCGACGCTTATTTATTTTGTCCGCATAGAATGCGAACTCCAAGTGTCGATTGGAGAACGAGCTGGCGTGTCTAAGTACTAATTAGCCCTAATTGGCCGAGTGAGAGGAGGAGACAACTCATAAAAGTGTTGCAGCGGCTGCAACCGAGATAAAACGTTGCTCCACTCGAGAAGTTGCGTTCAACTCTTAAACATCATAGAAGTTTTACTCAACTTCATGATATATATACTACCGCGCGCCTAACGTATGTACTACACAGACCATTAAGAAACCAGTTCTCTATTACAAGTTTGGAAACGTTGAACTAAAAAAGAATACAATTTAAACGTTTTTTTTCTTTATGGAAACGAAGAGCGTAGAATATTTCGCGCATTGTAGGAGAGCTTGAGCTCTCAGGCGCGATCAAAGTGCAATTTCTAGTCGAGCTCGCAAACCGTGACGTGTCCGGTTTCGTCGGCAAAATTTTCAGCGCGTCGAGGCATATTTTTACAATCGCGTGTTTACAGAATAAATTTGCATAGAGTTAATGCCGAGAGAAAATTCCGCGCTTAGAGTGCAAGACGCGCCCGGGGAGTGGCGAGGCGCCTTTGTATCCGCGATATCATATTCGCGGTGTTGTTGGCTGTTAATTTACATACAACAAAAGAGAGCAAGGTATATTGGCGGGAGGCCTTGGTATACCGATGTGAGCCGCGTCGCAAACCGGGCCATTGTGTTTTGAGCCCGGCGCTGTTTGCACTGGAGAACGCATCACGCGGATAATAGCCTCTTTGTAATAAACTCGTGAAAATTAAACGATTTCGAGCCGTTAGTTCGTATCTCTTATTTCTTTCATTCTTTATATTTATTTTGCATTTTATTCCTGAATGACTTTACCGTAATAAATTATTTCGCCTTGGAGCGAAACGTAACCCGCTCGTATTACACTTGATCCGCGTGAATTCACGCGGTATGCGATTGAAAGAACGGTGGAAACTTAAGTCACAAATCGAACAGACAAGATTCATTACTTTCCGATTTTTTCGCTCGTTTCGAGCACAATGCAAGAATTTGCTTTTTTTTAATCACGTTTGCAGATATTTGATATATAGCGCTGCGTCACACAGCATAATTTTTCCACTAATCGATAATGCACGAGCGTTCACGGACGCGCTCCGGTAATCCATTATCCGCGCTATGTTATCACGATAAACTTTCACGTCACGGTTTCATAATCGCTCCGGGGGAGGAGGGGGCTCCGGATTATGGATGAATGACTTAATTTTATGTAACCGAAACGCAAAGAGCGTTTGTAATAAATATGAGAGATAAATGGCAAACGTTGTGTCGAAAGAGTCGCTTTTAAGAGGGAAACGAATCTCCTCGAGAAACATCTTTACAGCGTGGCGAGTCAATATGCCTGCAAAATTACAAAGATTGACTTTGCCATAATACTTTGCCATGTTATATTGATTCTGACATAAACAATCTGTGACATACCCGTAAAAACCACGTGTGGCAAAGAATCCGATTGCAGAGATTGAAAAATATGACGATAAAGGAGGAAAATCGTCAGTTTAAGATGATTCTCACAGATACTGTGCCGCGAGAAGTAATAAAACGATAATGCGATGATTATAAATTCTCGCGTACTTAATTCTACTTAATGATGCGTGCATAGTAAAAAGAAACATTACACAATCGGAGGAATCTTACCGTATGGTTATATATACAACGTATCCTCGTAAATGATAAAATTTCCTATTATGCAAAACGGTAGGTATATATCAACGGCGGGAAAATAAACGGAATAACTAAAATTACATTAACTTCGGTTTAATCAAGTGCAATAATATTGTCCAATGACTCTTCATTAATAATGCAGCTTCGAATTGTCATATTTTATTAGCACATCACAAATAAGTCCAGTATATCGATGTCTCTATTTGAGAGCAGATTAGATGTGAGATGTGGTAAAACAAATGTTATACAGGCGCACGCAGCGGCTATAGTCCTAATTATACTTTCAAATTTCATATATTAAATAGCGTATATTTGCTACTTTGCCAGTCACATGATTATTACACATGACATTTCGTCACAGATGAGACTTAGGATAACATTAGCATAATGCGTTTATCGCGAGTGGCCTCGTACCGCCGTGTCCGTTGCTTCGTGTTCAGGATTAAATATGAAAGGCTGATTTAATTTTCTGAAATTCCTGCAATTGACATGCAAATTACATTATTTTTGGAACTCATCAATTATCGACTTATGTTTTCGAGAGTCTCGCATTTCTTTTTGTAATTGATTATAAGCAAAGAAAGAAAAAAGTGATTTTTATTAATAAAGGATTGGATTTCGCACACACCAAGTATCACGTTGACTCTTACTAGTCCCTGTTTTCTTTACTTGTTTTTTAAAATTTGAGAATTAGATTTATTGTTTAAATTATTATTTGCGTTTATATTATATATATATATATGCATTGTATTTTAATTTAATAATGTAAATATTAGGATAATTTGTATGTAACATTTAATTATACTTTTAATTATACTTTTGTAATTGTCGGTAAAATTTTCCAAGTCTTTTCTTTTTTGATTTATATGAAACTGAAAGAAATCTCTTAAAATTCAGCAATATTTGCACACGACTGTGAATGCTTGAATTTTACAAAAATTACAGAACATCACAGGAGGCAATTACTTCCAGCAATGTACATAAAGCAGAATTCTCTGACTAAACATATTTTAAAGAAATATGATTCAAATTACGGCCTCTCGATTATTTCACTGGCTGCAGGTAAACGGAGAAAAATAAATAAAGATAGGATAGTCGCGTAAAATGCATCTGCGCAAAGGATGCATTTCCACATCGCAGCGTGGCTGCATCCCGGCAAAGCGGGCGTCGAATGAGACGCGCATACATTATAGTTGTTTTGCAGTTAAAAATTGCAATCCCGATGTTACGACAGCTTGGATTTTTTATAAACGTTTTGATGTCTCAGTGAATGCGAGCTCGTGGACAAATGATACATCAGAAAATCTTAAAAGCGATAGTAAAAGGTTCTTTAGGATCGAGTTAAGCTTTGCAGATGCATCGCGTATATAGGTATAGACTGAGCGAGACTGAAGCGATACGCGTCTGCGTCCCAAGACAAATATCGCCCAACAGGTTGCAGATACGTGCGTATGATTCATATCCGCGCCTGCGATTCGTTTAAATTCATTACAGTTTACTTGAATTAAACTTTTATTCAAAATCGTATAAATTTTTTTTGGATTTGCCTTGCACATCTGTCTCTCCTCAAAGGAAAATTGATTGCGACCTTTTGCTGGGGAATGTTCTTACAAGACCAGTGTGTCAGAGTTCCGAAAACCCGTTAGACGATTACTATTCGTCATGCAACAAATGTAGATAGGAGACGGCGCGAAGTACGGAGTAAATGAAAATGTTCGGTATACCTGCATTATGCCAGACCGCACGCGACGTGCCTTTTAATCACGTCGACGATTCTAATTGCTCCGCTTCGATTGCGTGGAAAGGAAGCGCGGCTAATGCACTTTCGATCGCCGCGAGTGTTTTTCCACCGGATAGCTCGCGATACGCGACGCACCCAACGTTAGCTCAGCCAATAACATCGATATCAATAAACGAGGCGGCTCCGCTTCCAGATAAAAAAAATGGAATACGCATGCGGATATCTTGCTCCGCCGGAAAATTGTTTTCCTGCTTTCTCGGCGTCGTCGCATATCATGGTACGCAGCACAAATACACGACCTATCGGGAGTCTATTCTGTTTGAAAGATTGCGTTTTATCGTTAACATATCGTTCGGTTTTCAAGGAATATTTTTATCGGCTCTTGGTATTTTTCGGCCTTCGACTTGGTATCCCATAATAATTTTTCTTACATCATTTATATCACTTAATTACAGGAGAAATACAAAAATAAACGAAGAAAAATCGACTGATTATTCCACTTTTTTAATCAATTAAAAGTCATATCAACTAAAATTTAAAATATTTATATTGTAAAATTACGATGCGCATAAAGTATATTTTATAAAATTAATAGAAGAATATTTAAAAAAAATTAATAAATTACAATTGAAATAATTTAATTTTCATTATTCAGTGACTTATAAATATAAATAACGCGAATTTATCTAAACTTAAGTCGTATTATTTATGATATGCGCAATAATTAAAATTTGACGTTATCGCGTTTCAATTTTCAAGAAAGATACGACTGTATTATGTAAAACGGCTGCAAAAGTAATAATGATAATTTACTGATGATTGCTCGAAGCATTTACTCTCGTCGTTTAAAAATAAAATGGGAGGAACTACGCGCCACATGAGCGTTATTTTCTTCGTCTTCGGTTATGTGCAGTCATTGTGTATATCTGATGTTTCCGGTGGATTTTCCCCTCGATGTTTGCATGACACTCGTACCCGGCATTTATGGCACCGCATCTAGACGCCTGTTTCTTGAAGGAGGACCGTTTAGCAGCGATTAGCAATGAAACGTACGTTTTCGAAAGCGAAAGTTAACGTGACACGTGATGTGTAATTGTCATAGATCTTGCCTCGCTTGCGCAATTTTCTCGTTCGCAGCTTGGAATTCAGGATGCATTTATTCGCTCGATCGTATTGTGTTTACATGCATCAGCTTATTTTACTTTATAATGTGAATGCAATAATTACAGTTCAACCATTCATGAATTAAAAGTTGAAACGTATGTATTGAATATCTCTCTATCTCGTCTAACAGACAAATAAATATTCGTAAAGTCCTGATTAAATAAAATACGCATTATTCGACATAAATAAAATCCCGCGAGATAATATTGAGAAAAAAAAGTGTGTTCCGTTATCAATGCCAGTTACGCGAGGGAAATGTAACTGCAATTTCTTGCAAAAAGGTCTTCTCTCCTCGCCATCCGGAAGACTCGTGAGCTCGCTTGGTTTACAGATGTAATGCAACATTCTGCGACAAAATCGAGAGTAGATCCTCAAGGAATTTTTACTTTTATGAGATAGACACGATGTTGCGCCATAGAGAGAAAGAGAGAAAGAGAGAGAGAAACATAAACTGCCTAACCAACGTATAAATACTTCAAAATATACATAAATACAAAAAGAGCGCTTCTATATCTGCTTCTCTTTACATCACTGGCAGTGAGATTTCCGCCAGGGGCCACCGTTCGGAAATCGAGCACGACAGGTCCGAGGCGCCTCTTCGTCGGAGGAGAAGAAGAAGAGAAGAAAGTTCGCCGATAAGTGGCGCAGCTTTCGAAAGCGAAAGTCTTCGCCGTGCGCTTTCTCGCGCACGTTTGCGCGACAAAAACATTGGGCAACCGGATGCTCCGTAGCCCTGGCCACGAAAATCCGCCGGGCTTCTTCTCTCCCTCGTTCTCTCGGCCTGCCGACCTTGACGAGTTTCGCGGCTCCCTGATTCTATTTTCAAATGTGCCCACATCGCCGTGCCCCGCGGAGCGGCGGCGGCGGCGGCGGCGGCGGCAGCGCGTCCAGCGAGGAAGAACGCATTCGCCATTTTCGCAATCTTTTTGCTCTTGCGAATTCTTTCATCGGAAAGTTAAAACACCCGAGCGGGAATCTTCCGGTTAATATATTCTTGATTTTTAATATCTGAAATCTTGTTTTATATGTATATAAGTATATAAATGATAATATTAACCTTGAAAAAAATGTTCCATTATAATCAGGCAAGTGATCTTCATTCTTGTGTTTGTTACACTCAAACAGAAAAGCAGAAATTGTTTATCTTAAATGCGAAAAGAATGGAAGAATTATTTTGTCGTTTTAATTTATTTAATAAAATATTATATATTATCTACTTCATTTTGACCGTCGTCATTTTGCACATCTATTACACATTTAGATGACTAGACAATTATTAGTGAAATAATTTTCAGCATCTGTTGTGTTTTTACGAAGTCTTTTTACGGATAAAAATTTCGCTTTTTGCTGATTTACTGCGGACATTATGTTTTGTACGAAAACGCGAGCGATGCATCTCGATGGAGGCGTGCACGTTAATTGTAAGAAGGATGAAAATTGGATGTCAAGGGCCGTTCTCGATTCAGTGTTTTGCACGCTAAATGCTATTGTCACTGACATTTACGAGCTCGTCTGCGCGCCGATGCTTTTTAGGCCTCGCGTTTACACGCTCCCGCACGATGGCGGGAATCGAGACGATTAAAGTTCGGTGGAGTTTAATTGGACGATATCGGAGCAAGTAGAAGCGCACAGTAACGAGAAGGTAATTAAGCAATTATCGTAGTACATTGGCACCAGGCACCCTGCTTCTGAACAACCGGCGCCGTCGCGCGATGCGGTCGGTTTATTATGTCGACTTGAACTTCCAGAAGAAGGGAAAGTCATGAGAAATTTGACAATTGCCACTTTCGCGATAGGAACACTCTTAGATGTATTTTCTGATATTCGATGCTTTATTTATCATCTAATAATACATTATACGCAACAAAGATGTTTTTTTTCCGAAAGAATCTCTCTGACGGTTGCGCAACATATATATATCGTCGAAAGATGTAAAAACACAAGTGTTCCAGAGTGGCCACCGTGTGTGCGGTTCAGTACGAGCGTGAAAGTTCGAAGAGATCGGCAAGAACTCTTCGAAGGAGAAGGTAATAATGCCTGGTGAAAAATGACGGGGCTGTGAAATATCGAGAGAGCGTGTACCCCCGGTAGTAGCGTCTTGAAAAGGAAACCGCGCGAGGGCAAAACCTCGGGTTCGCCCGAGTGTATAAGATTCGCCCAGGTACCCTCCTCGGTGTGTGCGCCGCGCGCAGGACGAGAGTTATACGTATATTGTGCATTACGGCGAGGAAAAACTCGCAACATGCGTGGGCAAGCAAACGGCAGCGCACCGCCGCTCACGTGCGTGCATACGTACGGGATTACGTACGCGCGATGGGGAAATTCATGGCGCGAAATCCACCGGGCGATACGTATAGATCGCATTTCGCGATGCACGGCATGGCACGGGGAGAAGAGTTCGCCAGCTTCGCCGCGGCTTTAGCCGCAAATTCGCAAAAACGGTTAACACTTTGCGGTAGCGGGCGCCTCTTGTTGATGTAAACTCGCTCTTACACCGTTAAAAAAAATCTTTGTGGTCTGTGCAATCCGTGGCGAATCGCATTTCAAGCCCTCGTGAACCAAATCCACGTGTGTGCGTGATATTAAAAGCTTACAGATTAATAATCATACTAATTAAATGTTTTAGAAATCGCTCTTCACTGTATAATACATTAGAACGTGCACGTGCTCTGGTAAAGTACAAACCCACACTTCCTTCATCTTTTCGGAGGGTAGGCATTCGCCCTTGAACGCCAGATAAAATATATCGCTCGTACGTGAGGCATCTGCCAAGATAAAATTTTATTTACAGTACGTATTTACGTTGGAGATAAAAATGAAATATCCCGGCGCCCTCGCGGAGGCCTGGTGCGTGTGCCGACGTTTCTTACCTGATCGGAATAGAAACATTACGACGTTCGGGAACGGTACGCGAGCGTGTGCGAATTTGTAGGCTCCCAGGAAGACTATAATTACGCTTCCTACCGCGTATAATGCGAATCGCGTGTAAATGAAGAATCAGGAATGAGTCACTTATGTAGTTTGCAGAAGTTGAAGCGACTTCGTTAGTAGGTTTTGCTCTTGCAACTCGTTATCTCTTGTGTTACATATGACCATAAGGCATTTACGTTGTATTAACAATATAAGCAGCTCAAGTACTTAACTTAAATGGAATAGTGATGTATATTCAGATCAACATTTGTAACACGAAATATTGATGTGCAATATCAATATTTCAATTATTAATTTGCAAATACTTATAACGATTGTATGATTTTTTATTTCACTAAAAACAAAATAAATCAAAACATATGAAAAAAAATATTTTTTTAGATATATTAAATAATTAACTTACTCTGACAAATTGATTTTTAAATCTGAAAATATTAATTTACATGTTTAAGAAGAATTCGTACAGCAGACTAACGTATTCTTTCATCGAAAAATATGTCAATTTTCTGTGATTCATGAGCTGCTTATATTTATAAATTAATAATTGAGGAAAAATTATAATTTTAAATATTAATAACACAGACTATATATACAAAAAATAATACACAACAACATAATAAAGATATTGTTTTTTGTACAGCTATTTGTGACTATCGAATACCAAAATATACATATTATTCAGAATTTTTTGCTGCAATATTTTTAATGCGAATTTTTCTTAAAATTCAATTCCAATTTTTCCTAAAACGGATTTCTCATTCGTGCAACAAAGCGCGTGAAGCCGAACGCGAGTATTTATCAGGCGAGGGACACGTGTGGGCGGTACGATAGTTGGAAAAATAGATCCGCATACGCACTCGTAGAAAGCTAAAAATACAATGAGGCTGCGAGCTAAACAACATCGATCCACGTGCGAAACTTCAGCCTCGCCCGTATGTTCTCGATTGAAGTGTAATTTCTTCCGCGTCCATATACGGCGTGTGCACAAAGTGGTTTAATCTCTTACAGAAGGCCGACTATTGAATTGATTTTTGACGCGCTTAACCACGCTTTGTAAAATTAATGGGCATGAGGTCTGATCCGCTCGAACGCGTCAAAATATAGCGGTCGATCACGCGGCTATTATAATTGTAAATACCTCGATTCTCCCGACACGCGTATACTGACGTTGATGATCCTATTCTCAGAGCGCAATTACAGGCATCTATTTACATGTTCCACATTCGCTCCTGTTAACCGCATGTGTAAATATATGGTTATTGAGAGAGGTCGGTCATCGTCGATATCAATAGGCGACATTTTCGTTTTAAGTATTGTGCTGTATTAATTGCGCAATGAATGTGCCGCATATCAATCTGCACGCTTCAATTAGTTTGAAACGCTCGGTAATTGGCACTCGGTAAATCGGCTTTGTGTGGCACACTTGGTACCGGAAGACTGTCTATGCGTTCATTGTTACCTCGTGATTTATAGCTAACAAGCATTCGCTATCGATATGTTTATTGCATCGTGCCACAATAATGCGCCGCGATAAATTTATATACGATACGAGTTTCATTTTTTTTTCCACTACACTTTCTATTCGAAAGTTACTTTAGTTTACGTACGTGTTCGTGTGCACGCATGAATTTGATTGTAATTACTTGATTTAAAAATTACATAAAAATTGTAATTACAATTTTCCGCGATTTTCCGTTTTTCCCAACGTACCTTTTTCCTGAACGTAAAATTTCGGAAAATATTTCACAGTAGCGAGACTGTATCGACAGCAATTAAAAGAGACTGGTTTCAACATATTTCACAGATGCCGGTAGATAGGCGGTGGTGTTTTCGCGTAATTAAATGGAAGATAAGATATACACGGAGATAAGATCGCGAATTCGTCTGCATAGCTCCCGCATCCGAGGCCGCATCCTCGCCTAACAGACAAAAAAGAAATATCCGAAAATGCAAAAATGTCGGCGCGAGCCGCTAGGCTAGCTCGTTGATTGCGACTGCTATAAATCGGCTGTGCGCGCCGGGGTCAACCGGACCCCGGAAGACGGTGCCTCGCCGAGTGGGGATTAAGGCGAGGCCGCGGTTGTGTGTAAGCGAACGTATAGGAAACATAATAAAAGTCAGTGACGGTGTTCGCTTGGGGATACCAGCCGGGGACGTTCCTTGATCGTTCTCCAAAAGGTGCCAGTCGCGCGTCACGGAGGTTGCGTTCCTCGCGCCGGGTTCGCCAGTCGTCGTAATGACCTTGAGGCCGGTTTCCCTGTTCCGCATTCTAAAAATATTTAGCAGCGCGGATAACTCGCCAGGATAAGTCGGCTGCCGCGTGTTTCAGGATCACAAATTGGAGAAATAATTACATTTCAATTTCTGCGTTTCTCTGTAATTACGTATCTCCAAGGTAATCTCGTCGAATCGGGATTAAGAGCCGAGCTATTTTAAAACTATTAAACTCTATGCGCTAAATTTAGCCGTCTAATGCGCATATAAATGCAAATACAATTTTATTTTAGAAATTTTATATTTAATTCAAGATGTCTGAGGTACAAGACGCAAAAGGAAGAATTTATATTTCTTCTAAATGAACAGAGATGAAGAAAGATATATTCTTTCCAAATGATCAAGACGTACTTCATTTTCTACAATAAAAATCTTCAAAGCAATAAATCATGTACTACATTAACAAATGAATTGCAAAGAGAGGGAGTATACTAATAATCTCTAATATAATTAATGTAATATAATCAATAATCTCTAGATTATTAGAATTTGATAACTATGGTTTTATATCAAGCGACTGAGGAAAATGAAAAAAAAAACGTTGGTACAACAAACAATGATTTAATAATACGTATAATATTTATAAAAATATTTATAATATTAATAAAAATTATACATACGATTCTGTATATTTTTAATTATTAACAATCTCATTACGTAATTAAATATAAATTTCGTTTGTGCAGAATTATCTATGCGACATTTCTAACAATTGATTGAATAATTACTCTCGTAATGACCTGAGGTAACCGAAGGCTCAGGTCAACGACGGCGACGAATTGAACTTGCAAATTTCTCGCCGCCAGCAGCACGCTCGCGAGAGAAAGAACTTTTAACTCTCATTGTGTTTGGACGATTGCCAAGAATCTCGAGAATCTTCCACGGACCGTGTAAACGTCGCGAACACGTTTCATACGTCACGGACCGGGCTCGTTGTTTTTCTACGTCACTAGCCTTACAAGATCATTAGATCGCTTCGCCGAGTTGCATATTAAAACTCGAATCGAATGCACGTACTTTCGATTTATATCCCAGCGTATTCGTGTATTTTCATTCGCGCGAGTACCGTTTTATTTCTCTTGAACGTCTGTAGCAGACGCGTTAAAAGCAGACCTCGAGATCACAAATCTGCTGAAACTCCCGCGCGGAAACTGGCACTTTTCGTACGACTGGCAGTAAAATCGAATGAAGCCGTTGCGACATCGAAATCGCTTTCTCGATCGAAGGAAACGAACGACGAACGGCATCGCCGGTATCGGTACGACATGGCACGACACGGCCGCGTCTCGGAAACGCACCTGCGGCGCGGGCGCATCGTGGCAGGCGTGCGTGTCGCAGCTTCTCGCACCACCAATTTCGAAACTGCTCGACGTCCTCGGGCCGGTGTCGTCTTATGGCATGTCGCGCACCTCACTCACGTGCGTTATTATCGAATTACCAGGTGTCTTGCAACGCCGGGTTTCGTAATCAGGCCGTTTCGTCGCGCTGAATATTAAAGCCGGTGTTACGCGAGAGCGACGCGAACCGTTTTCGTGTCCTGTCCGCGAACACGCGACGCAGGAGTCCTCCTACGTGCACGTGCACGTGTCCATTTGTGTATAATTAATATGTGCGCGGGACCGCAGAAAACTTCAGAGTGTTCCCACATATTAAGTTCTTTCGCCATTGTAGGAAAAGCTATGTTCTAAGAACGTTTGAAATCCGTCAAGAAAATAACATAAAGGGTGTGTTAAAATAATGCAAGATTGCGCATAAAACAGTTATAAAATGGACTGCTTCTTTTCCTTTTTTTTTTATTGTGACAGCTTTGAATAGAATATCATTATATTTTTCACATCGCTTTAGGAAGCAAAATTAAATGACCTCTATATTTTTAAATTTATGCGAAATAATGTATTATATTGTTTCACATTATTTCTCGAGCAAAATATTCCGATATACATTCTATTTATTTTACGAGTTACGATAGACCGAATATAACGGATGAACATGTGGTTGCGCATCATTTTTTCTTTCGCAATGCAAAGATTGGTTGAAAAAAAATATAGAGAAGACAGTTCTCATACGTTCAATAAGGTACCTGTTCTTAACTAAAAGAAGTGCGATTTGAAATGCAATCAACAGAAATAAGAAACGCTGCGTAGACAACATAACAACATCCTGCAGCCCGGCTCTTCGAAAGATTTCTCTGTGCGATCAGCATTATTCGAGTTATTTGCCCGTTGACAATCGGATCGCACGTGTACGTGGCGTGTCGGCGACCCACGTACACGTTATTCGATCGCACACGTGCGTACGTACGTGATTTCTAATCGGTGCGGCGAGAAATACGTCGATATGAATTATAAATACACGCACGTATGAACGTGTGGATAACCTGTGGATATAATGCATATACAAGTCATGAACTGGCGCGTACGTGAGGGTCCCTAACTGAAAAAGGGACGAAAGAACTTTCTACTTTGTCTAGGACAGGTGACGAACTTTCACGTCTGTCTCTTTATGGGATCCCCGTCCCAGAATCGAAACCTTCCTAAGCTCGAACCTTCCTTTATTACGTTCGTGAGATGTTTGCGCGGTCAGCAGTGTCTTAATCGAAAACGAGAATTGTAAGTTTCATCCGTTTCCCAATCGTGCGGTCGGCTGGAACAATGATACAATAAACGATGAGTAATAAGTAAAAATACATAAAAATAAGATTGCATATCGTATAGGTATTGCAATTTGTACAGGTTTTCTGGTATATTCAACATTTTCTATAAAATACATATAATTACGTTTTTCTAAATTTGTTAGATATTCTCTGCAGTTTTCCATTTCTTTCTCTTTAATTTCATGTGTAAAACTATATCTAAAATAGCTATGATATTATTTATAAAGTATTTTTATTCATTTTTCAATCGCTACTGCAATTCTACGTGCTATAATTTTATCATGAATACATTTGCATTAATAATTTAATTTACATTCTGGCGTTAATTACTGCACGTGTATGCTCGAGCGAAAAAGTAATGAGACGTTTACTGCAAGAAAATGCATATAAACAACTTTTATCAATTTTGCGAGAGAATAAGACTTATGAAACACGAACATTAATCTCGGAACTTTGCTTCGTTCGCCGATCTCGGTACACGATTTCACTCAAATCGGACACGTGACTCCGTTCCACAAGTATAGACGTAGGCGTATGTAAAGTAGCGGATACATGAGTCGAAGAGGAAATGCTATTTAGATGGCAACAGCGCCAGCCTTGCGTCGCACCAATTTATATTTCTGTTCGTTTCCCGTTACTAATTAACGCAATCCCTAGTTAATCCTTGCACGTTTTTATATAGCTTAAGAATATGTAATACTCTTAAGAAAACATGATTTCTATCTTAATATAAACGATTATATTTATCTCTCTGCTCTCCGTACGTTTATTTCAATCTTACTATAGAATTATTTAATATCGTATTATGTAATTTTTCATTATTTTTCTCATTATTATCTAAACAAATAGCATACACTTTTTACGAAAGCGTAATAACTTAATTATATAACAAGATGACCACATTTAATTTACTATTTTTAATTTTATTGCAAAGCAAAATTATTTTTTACTTATATACAAATAACATATTATACAAAAATTGATTCTTTTTACTACAGATTATTATACTATAAAAATGTTGATTATTATACTATGAAAATGTCTTAAATATTGTATACCTATAAGTGTAAAGAATATTTATTCTAACTTCGGCCTTCGTGCACATGAACGGCGATTCTGTTTCTTATAGATCAATATTTTTTTTTAATTTGCAAAACAGTAGTGACAATTCGAAGGCTGTTTAATTTGCAAAGTGGTCTGCGTTGTACGACTGACTTAATATTCAGCGTGTCGAACAGCGTGTTACAAAACAGCATTACGATATCCTTTGCCGATAACATAATCTTTACACAACTCAGCTCAGAAAACTCTTATAGGCAAGCAGGCAGAAGTAGATGCGTTAGCAACCATCGTGTTTTTTCAATGTGAATATGGATGTTCGTTAAAATATGTTTTATTTGCAAATACTTTTTGCTTAAAAGATTACTTGGCTTCGTATTCACTATCTTATTTCTTAGTGACACGAGAATTGTACAGAATGAAGTTATAAGCCTTCGTTGCGATGTCCGATAAAAACAATCAGTTTAATTTATTAATATCTCTTCTTATTTATCTCATGTAAGTAAAGTCTCATGATTTCAAGTATTGCACTCAAAAGACATCGATATAATTGCAAACGTATAAATTCATTTATCTACGTTGTCAGCATCATTATCATTAGAGATAACGATATAGATTTCTTAAAAGATCTTGTTCAAAGGAATCATTGTTTTCTGTTGTGCAGAGAATTAATGTAAAAATATTTTTTGCCAAAAAAAGCATAAAATTCACTGCAAAATGGAAATATTTTAAATTCATAAATCAATAGTACGTTCTGCGCGATGCATTATATGCCTTCATACGTCAGTCGCATTCATACAAAACTAAATCGTGGGAGCATCGCTAAGAAGATTAACGTGATACGTTAAATAAATTGTTACTCCGACAATATCCAATTTGATAAAGTAGCTTGATTAGAAGACTGTAATGGGTTCGGCATCATTCTCGGCAAAGCGAAACGCAATAACGACGCGTGGAAAACAACCGTGTATGTGCCGTTTCGCTCGCGGCGATCGGCGCCGAAGAGATTATCGTCGTCGTTATGTCACACGCGACCTGACAGACCGACTCCCGTTTACGAGAAACATATATTTCGCCAATGCTTTTCACTTTTTATTATTCCATCGACAGCTGACACTACGACGAACGGTGGCGTGCATTCGAAATCACCGTTTCAGAGTAGGAAGCATAGCAGTTCTAACTTTGTACACACGATTATCATCTTGTATTTGCGATCTACAAGTTACGGTGGTCAAGCATTTAGTGGCAATGTGTAATTCATTGCGAGTGGTCGTTCGTGCATAAAACAAGGCATTCGACTGCTTCAGAAAAACTATAAATTTTTCATTGAGGATTACAATTAACCCTCTTTGCGGCAACAGCGTTTAATGAGTAGTTAAACGTACAATTAAGGTTTCACACATTTTTTTTGTTTTTCTTTAACATTCTGTTTGAATGAAAGGATATAATAATAATAGATAATAACAGATATTTTATATTTTTTTTATACAATATAGCCTTACATAATCTGTTGCTGTTTAGAACTAATCTTTGCTATAATGTATATAATGCTAAATAATTTTTAATATTTTAATTTATTTATATATTAATTTATATATTTCTATACAATATTAAATTTTTATTTGTATAATTATATATATACATCTACAATCTATATTATAGTTTAACAATTAATGTATATAATTTTCTTTTCAAATATCTATGAAGTTTAAAATTAATATGAATCTTTGACAGATTATGACTTTAAATAAATTAAATATTATTTTAAATTAATTAGATAATCAACACACAATGAAAATTTTAAAATATGTTACTGTTAATAAATATTAAGTTCGAAGCTTTTATAAATAAACACGCAACTTTGATGATTATACGGAAGCTATAGAACTGCCAATAAACATTTCTACAGCGAATAGAATTAGAGAAGAGATCTAAAAAGGAAATTTAGAAAGTTGACATCACTGAATTCACAATATATTGTCGTCTGATTTATAATTTCTAATAACGAGTTATACTACTAAATTGTAATTATTGCTAATGAGAAGCGCACGGTTTGTTTGTGTTTGCGAGCTGGGTTTCCAGGGCATTTCACTTTCCTTGCACACCACACGTCGACGTGATCTAGAAATTGCGCGTAAATGTGTGCAAGTAGACAGTCGAGCGGACTGTCTACTTTAGCATAACGGGTAGGACTTCATTGCCTCCGATGATTGTCCGCCAATCAAGTCCCATATAATCACATGACGTGTACGACCGGCAATCGTTAGCTCAGCTTTTGCCTTCGATACTTCACGCACGCACTGTCGATCGCGGAATCTGAACGTGGACAAAAAAGTACTGTTTACAACATTTTTACTCTCAACTTAATCAGTCATCCTGACATACGGGGACCTCGAAGATATTCGCAAAAAATTACTTCTAGCAGAAGACGAAGTATCACGAGTATTTAAATCTTGTGAAGTTTATAAATTATTTTATTTCTAAAATCATTTTATAATATTATTTTTAAAGCTGTTTTAATAGTAAAGCGTCTTATCGCGCGTGAAAAAGACTTGTATAATTTATCGTGTATAATATTTTGTAATATATATATTGTATAATTTTTTTATTCAATATATAAATACAGTATACGACATATCGCTTGCATTCTAAAAACCAATTAATAATATAAATTAATTATTAGTATAAGTTTAATTATATACATGTATACTTGTGCTATTTCAGTATTTTGCAAGAAATTATATAAATATTAAATATAATTCTATGACGTATTATTTATATTATATTAACTATAATTCACAGTTAATATAATATAAAAAAATCTTCTCTTATAATAATATTTTAATAATAATAACTTATCCTTGTAAATACCTATATGAAATATTAAAATTGAATTATAATTGTGACTTTAGCTCAATTTTTAAATATGCGTCTGAATTATGAACAAATTAAAAAAGTATATTATAAAGTGTACAGCAAAATGAAATTATTCATTAGTAAAAGTTTATGCATTCATTAGCTGTCCAATGCAACATTGCAGCGACATCTGAAGCAGTGAATAAAAGTATGTCTACTTTGTGCAGACGTTTTCAAGTTTCCAACAGATGATCTTCATTAAGAATGTACCATTTTATCCAGTAAAGATAACACATAAATTAAATCATATTTAGATTTATAGTTATGTTAATTATTTTTTAATCGAATCAATTAAAATTATGTACAGAAAATTGGACTGTACATATATTTATTAACCATAACACGTTATAATAATATAAAGCCACTCTATGTAAACAAGTTTCTCATAACTAGAAAAATATTTTCCATAAATTTATTTATGAAAAAATATTGATCTTAATAATTGATTCTCTTCCTTTAGATTACTTTTTTTTCTTTTCAACATCAGTACTTTTGGACGCATTCAAATTTTATATATCGAACTACATTTTTAATATATATTTTAAAACAGAAGTAAATTTAGTTTCCAAGATGGCTGTTCTAATCTATCACATCTAATTGATATCTACAATAATAAAATAAGTATTTCCATACTCATAAATAAATTACTACCGATTTCTTATTAAATAAAAATCGATCGATGTAAGATCGTATTGCAAAATAATTATTCGATCAATCGAGATGTTTATTACGTCGATAGCTCTTAGCCATTTTTATTTCGTTGAACAATTAGAGTCGTTATGGTTCGACTTATCGCACCACAGAGACATCGATCGTGCAAGATGTTCTAAACAAATATGTACTATCTTGTTGGAAAACATCGTGCGCCACGTCGGTTAAATGTAAGGTCATTTTTTCGATATGAATCATTCAGTTCCAAGCTGCTCTGTCGAACGCGTTAACTGAAAGGCATGGCGCTCCTCGCGAGAATCGCAAAGTATGAGGTATGAATACTTATATATGTTGCCGTCGCGCTCGGTATGCTGACTGTCATTTCGCACGCTCTTCGAAAATTCGTTGCGTTGCAGCTGCAGCTGCAGACTGCATTTGAACATATTAGTGCAGGAAATCGGACCATCTAGTGGGTATCCGACGAACTGCTCCGAGAGGTCCACGTTAGCGCGAAAATCGATCTGCAAATTGTTTCGCGAATGTTTTGACAATTTTTCAGTGTATTTTTTTTTCAGTATATTTAAACGACTACTTTTGTATTCGCAACAGTGAATATCAAGTGTTTTCAACAGATTGACATGAGTATTTGAAGGAATTGTGATATTTGGCTTTATTTATTATTCCCTGCTTTGCCCCGTTGTGTTAATAATTATATTTTTTAAAATTATTTAAATAATATTTTTTAAAAACAATTAAAATCATTTTTGTACAAAGTATAAAAACATTTATTTAACATTTTATACTTTGTGCAAAGTTTTTAATTGTTGATTAATAAAATCCGAAAGTAGATATGAAGCAGATTGTGTGGGTTATTATGTACTAAGAATATATATTCGAGAAAACACCTTGGCCTCTATTACGCTTGCGAGCTTAGAATAAGAAATTAATCTGTATGTTAGATGCTAATTTATTAATGATATCCCAGATAGCACAGAGAATGAAAAAAAAACTCAGTTATATGTCACTAATTCTGAGTTCATTTTCAGATGCAAAAAGAATTCTTTTTCTAAAAGGGATTCTTTTTGCACCTGAAAATGAACTCAGAATTGGTGACATAAAACTGAATATACTAATGAATTCTTTTGCGCTCTGTGTGCTATCTGGGATGTCATAACGGTGTCATAATGTGTTTATTGACGCATACTCGTACTATAATTTTTGAAATAAAAATTATTATAGATATATTAAATTACATGTAAAACAATACATATAATACATATTTTATAATAATTTTAAATTAATTTATAGATCTACATGCTTTATTAAATATTCCGTTCTATAAAAAAAATCTTTTCGCGTTTGATGTAACTAAACTTCGCTGCTGCAAATGTTATCTAAATGAGTAAATGCGCTTATCAAGAACATATGACCATATGTAACAACTGAAATATCTGTAATCCGATAACCCAGGAAAACTTGTTTACTGTTATACAAATTTAACGTTATGTATTTATTATTATCATATGATATAATTTAAAATATATTTGAGTGTTGTTGAACTTATATCAATTTAGAGGTAATATTTTAAACAAAGAAAAATGCTTTAAAGAAATTTTAGTTTATTCAAAATTTTGATAATTATAATTTTTGTTTTCGAAAGATCATATATTTTCTCGCTAATTTCAAATATGTTGTATTTGGCAATTATAAAATTTAAACGAAATATATTATTCTTTCTTTTAATTATTTTGTTTAATTAAAATAAAATACATTGTTAGAATCAGTCTAAAAATGCAAAATGTTTTCGTTATTTTGATCGTCCGGGATATATCAATGTGTTGTAATAAAATGTATGAAGTACGATCGTCCGACCAATTGATCCTCAAGCGACTATGACGTCCGCAAGAGGAAAATAACATTACTAATTTCTGTCGCCATAGAGCTTCTTAACTTCGTGTAGTAAAATGACACAGTTGCCAACAAAAGTAAATCGTCATATATTTATTAACTTGAAAACATCGTTATCATGTAAATTTGCTTGCCACTTGAAGGTATTCAAATACCTCGGATGACGCAGCTTTACTGACTTATCAATGCATATTGATCGTATGATTGTGCAATTTTTAAATAAAATCGCAAAAGGCCCTTTGTGAAAGAAAACGCTCACATTTGAATAAAATGAAGGATATTTTATTGAAATGCAATAATAAATATTCATTTAATCGGCCCGCTTACTTATATTAACTTTTAAAATACTTTTATATTTTCATTAGCTTTCAAAGTATGTATATTCAATTAGGTATGATGCACGATAATTAACTTAAATTGCATTTAATTGAAGCAATATCATTTGCTTTAATACCTTTAAATTAAACAATATTTAGCTGTGTTAATCACACAAATTCCCAACAAACCATTATTGGTTTGTTAGATAAGGGGATTCTTCGAATAGCGTGCATGGTCGTTTATTATGAGCGTGCTTACATTACTCTAATTACGGTAGTCTAATATGAACCTTTGCGAATTGGAAGATAAGTCGTTTTTGTTATTTTAATTATTTAGAACTAACCACATAGAATTCAAATTAAATATTAGTTAAGAAAAAATTGTAATTATTAAAGTAGATTTTGGATACATGCAAACAATGAATGCAGTAAAAAACATTTTGTATTTGTGTTAGAAACAATCTACTCAAATCCTTGTTAAAATTTTGTGTTGAATTTTTAATATATTCGAGTGGTAATTTAACACAATATGATTATGTTATTTAAATATTTTGTGTTAAATTAATATTCAACATTTTTTATATCAAAATAACACAATTTATGAAGTGAATAAATCACATAAAAATAATGTAATGTATTTAACGCAACGTAAATTAATAAAATACCTGTTAATTTAAATATCATAAATGTCAATTTTAGTAAAAAAAATATGCTTTCAGAGTTTGTTTACAAATTGTGTTAGTGTTACATTTTTTTGTTAATTTTTATATAATATTTTATATATATTTTTGTTACTTTCTAACATATTCATTTTGTGTTAAATTAACACCAAAATTTAAATGGTCCGTTTAGGACACATAAAATGTGTTAAATTTAACATAAATTTTCCAACTGTGTATGCAGGTTTCCAACAGAATGTGCGGATATCGACAAAAAAGTCAAGGTTTACGTTTACAATTATTGTTAATAAGTCATTTTGTGATGCGAGGATAATTTTGAATTTTTGTTAAACTGTTTCTGGTACCTTTCAAGCAAGAAATTATTTTATTTTCTACTGAAATGTTAAATGTTTATTCTAAAATATTTTAAATATTATTTTTTATTTCTCTCATTCAATGTTTTTTTTTCTTTCAAGGTTTACGTTTGACCATTTCATGATGAGAAGATAATTACATTTTGAATGTTTATTTAGGTAGAATATTTTAATGTAAAATACTATTTTTCCAAAAAAATTTCCCTCGCTCGTATTACCCTTAGAAGTGCCCATATTACCTAGAGATTAATATGAGCACTACGTGGGTAACAGGAGCACCTCCCACCATTTCAACATTTGCAACATTCAAAAAATCAATTCCAATACCAAAATACATACGACATCAATAGACTTATCAAATGGTAGAACCAAAATTTTTTTATTCTTCATTGTGCAAGAAATATCAAAACATTTTCAGATACTCATAATACCCAATCCTATCTTAATTTTTTTGTACCAATTAGTATGAAAATATTCTAGACACGGTTGACCAGATCCTATAGCAATGCTGCTCCGGCGGTTAAAATGTACATTGATGGACAATTCGTAGGTAATTATTGTTATAAATACTTTAATTCTCTACACATTTATCAATTTATCACTTTGTATTTCTTTCGATTTATGTTATTCTTAGAAATTCTTCCGCGTAAAAAAGTATTTATTTTCACGTAACTATAAAATATTATTATAAAAGTTCCATACTTTTTTTGTGCAAAAATAATAAAATCTTTCCTTCAGTAATTTTAATCAGTGATTTAAACTTACATTTATATATATATCAATAGTATATTTCTATGTATTGATAGTATTGACATGTTCGGGATAAAATGCAGTTTAAATATTTATAATAAAATGTGTCAGACAGACAGCCGTATGAGAGAATATTCACCCTTCTGAAACGATAGGATCAATTGAAGTTGATATTTACATATATCTTCACGCAAAATGCACTTTGCGTTATTACAATGTGATGTTCACATCACTTACATGATATACATGTCAAAAATTGTATGAAGATTTATAAGAATATCAAGGAGTATAAATGTCAATAATTTTACATTAAGTAGATATTAATTCAATAACGCTGTTTTGTTAAATTAATAATAAATATGTACATTGGTGGAAAATCTAATTATCGCGCGATATCTGTTGCACAGAAATTTTATTAGACGTTAATTAATTATGTATTTTAAATTGTTCCAATGATATAATTAACGTATAAATTTATTTTTTTTAAATCGAATTTTTTTCAGAATCAAAGGCCACAGAGTTCACGGATGTCCGCGATCCAGCAACAAATCAATTGCTGAGCCGCGTTCCAAAATGCACGAGAGACGAGATGGAGAGTGCGGTACAGAATGCACGAAAGGCATACGAGAAGTGGCGGAACACCAGTGTGCTAACGAGACAAAATTTGATGCTGAAGTACCAGGCTCTCATTCGCGAGCACTCGGTCAGTTTGCATACATATCAATACATCCTAAGATCTAAGTTAAAATAAGTTTTTTCATAAATTAATATCACGTTGGAAAATTAGAGAAAAGTGAAAGAGAGATGATAATACGTCATATATTCGAATAAAAGATGATTAATGAGAGCGGCAAAGTTAAAAAATTCGGTAGCGTGACGGCAATAATAACGGTCAAAAATAATAACGAACAATAGTGGACGCCAACCACTGTGCGAACCTTCGTCACCAGTAATCGCAATAGGTGTTGCAAGAACTATTTTGTTACTGTTTTATCTTTATTTCTATTAATTTTTATCTTATTTTTATGTGCTATTCACCTGTCCACAGAAAGAACTAGTGACGAATATCGTAAAAGAAAATGGAAAGACTACAGCTGACGCGGAGGGAGATGTGCTTCGAGGTCTTCGTAAGTTTATTGTATTATAAGTTATTTAGATTTTATTATATAGATCGGGCAATGCTCTAATTTACTATTTAATTTATAATTTTTTTAATGATTTGATTAAAATTACTTGATAAAAATAAAGCATTAAATAAATATGGAAGAATTTTATCCCGATATGCTCAAATATTATTTTAATTCTAATTTAAAAGAAATAGGTAGATTAAAATGCAAAATGTATTTGTGATATTTAAAATTATAATCATGATTAATATTCAATATTACTGCGTGGATATCGATTGATTTTTAATTATACGGCGGCAGAGGTTATCGATGCGTGTGTGTCGATTCCGATGCTCCAAATGGGCGAATCCACGCCCAACGTCGCCACGGACATGGACATCATTTCGTACAAAGTACCCCTCGGTATTACCGCATCCATTTGTCCCTTCAACTTTCCCGCCATGATACCGCTTTGGTCGTTCCCGATATCGGTCGCATGCGGGAACGCCGCTATCCTGAAGCCATCGGAGCGGGTACCAGGTGCGTCCATGATCCTCGCTGATCTCTTCACGAAAGCCGGTGCACCAGCTGGCCTTTTAAATGTAATACACGGCCAACATGCAACCGTGGACTTCATCTGCGAGCATCCCGATATCAAGGCTGTCTCGTTCGTCGGTTCTGATCAAGCGGTAAGCGAAGATGAAAAACGAGATCAGGAATAAGAAATTGTTTGTGTTTTATTGTGCTACCACATAGATCGAACTTTTCCTTCTCTTTCGCCTTTATTAAAAATTTGTCCAAGATATTTATTGTTGTTAAAATGTATGTTTTTCGTAAAGTTTACGATAAAAATATTCCCAGTTAAAATAATATAAGATGTAATCAGACATGATAATAAAATCAATGAATTCGTCAATTTTCAGGGCAAGTATATTTACAAACAGAGCAGTGCGCATGGCAAAAGGGTACAGTGCAACATGGGCGCTAAAAATCATTGCGTCGTTATGCCAGACGCGAATAAGAACAAAACGTTGTCGCAAATCGTCGGGGCGGCTTTCGGTGCCGCCGGGCAGCGATGCATGGCGCTCTCAGTTGCCATCTTCGTGGGTAAAGCCAAGGAATGGATACCCGACCTAACAGAAGCGGCGAAAAGGTTAAAGGTAAACGCTGGCCATGTACCCGGCACAGATCTAGGACCTGTTATATCGCCGCAGTCGAAGCAGAGGATCCACGAACTGATCGAATCCGGTGTTAAAGAGGGCGCGAAATTGCCTCTCGACGGAAGAGGTATTGTTGTATCTGGTTATGAAAACGGAAACTTCGTTGGACCCACAGTGTTAACTGATGTTAAGGTATGATGTTATTAACTGATGTTAATTAAAATAACTATACTAATTTAAAAATTAATAAAGCTTAAGTTTTAACTTGTAAACTAAAAATTAACTAGAAATTTTCTGAAAGAGCGTTTTCTTAAGTAAAAAATTAATTTAATTAAATTCTTCATGGCTTATGAGTTTTTATCTATTGATAGAAATTTCTTTATTCATCAAGATTTATAAGATTTAAAGTCATGCTGTATTTTAGTTCACGTCATATTTTAACTCAACACTTCTCGTTATTCCATTTAATTTATATCACTGCTTGATATGTATGTTGCAGCCTACAATGAAGTGTTACACGGAAGAGATATTCGGGCCCGTTTTATCGTGCATATTCGCTGACACTCTTGACGAGGCTATCGACATCATCAATAAAAGTCCTTATGGCAATGGCACGTCAGTTTTCACGACAAATGGGGCGACAGCCAGGGCATTCGCGAACAGAATCGAAGCCGGCCAAGTTGGCGTTAATGTTCCTATACCCGTCCCCCTGCCGATGTTCAGTTTCACCGGCAACAAGGGTTCCTTCCTCGGTGATAATCACTTTTATGGAAAACACGTGAGTACCTATATGTAACTTTGCGTGCCTTTTTATTCTGCTAAGAATCAGTAGTCCATTTATCAAAATTTATCATATTTGTAACTCTTTATAATATTTTTTTAATTGTAATTAATAAAATAAAAATATCTCATTCTCACAAAATTGAAATTGTTCTGTTTAATTACTTTTTTTTGCTATTTTAATAATATAGTAATGCGTGCTTTTATTAATTTTATTTTAGGGTGTAAATTTCCACACGCAAACGAAGACAATAACACAGCTATGGAGATCTAGTGATGCCACCGATATCGCGTCGTCGACGGCGATGCCTACTATGCAATGAGACTGCAATTACGTGTGATTTTACGATATATCAGAATATTATTCAACTTTACTGTGTGTGTGTGTGTGTGTGTTCTTAAATTTAAGTAAAAATGTATAAAACTTAATTCTGCAGTTCATCTTACGCAGTTGTAAACAATGTCTTCCATTGTTACGTACAAATTTGTTACTATGAAATATTGAACATATTTTCATGATTTAGGTAGACTGCATATATTTTTATAGACTACAATAAAGTAAATGTATTCCAAATCAATCTTTTATTTATGCCTTAAAAATAAAAATTTGATTTCATTAATTACAAGAAGTTGTGTATAGTATAAAATTAAAAAATTCATGCCGATATATCTGCATAATATTTATGTTCAATTATACATATATCCTAATTATTATTTTAAAAACGTATTTCAGAAATGAAACTCCTTATAATACATTAATATTATCGCGAAATAATTATGAAGAATTCTAACGCGCATCCATTAAAAAATTCGTTTATGCTAATGAACATTTAATAAGATAGAAATGCAATAAGTCGTGATAAATTGCGAAGTTTTAATTGGAATTCCCTTAATGCATTAATGCAATGTATTAACTTAATCGGCAGAATTCGTACAATAGCAAACAGCAAACGCGCAACTTTTTTTTTCTATCGATCAGCCCTCGCATATTAACGATAATCGCGCGTGGGCGGCACCGGGCGAAAATACGTCTAAAATTTGATGGCATAACCGCCGAAAGAAGTTCACGGTCGACACTTTCCGATTCGTCCTTGAACCTTTAGTCCCACGAACCCGCGCGTGGACATCCGTCTCTCGGCGATATTCGAACCAACTTCCGGAGCAGTCCGGAGCGGTGTACGCGCCGACGCGCGCACCCTGTCACCGTCGTCGGGCCGCATCTGCGCATTTTCCAGCTGAGTTTCCCTCACAGGCGGAGGTTCTACCTGTCCCGGATTGTCGTGTAAGCGCCGACACAGCAGACCGGCAGGGAAATCAAGATTCTCGACTACCGTTCACATATCGTGAGTACATTGATACATCTGTGATCGCGATCCCGGCGGAGCTTCCTTCCTCCCCCCCTCGTTTTCGATTCCCTTACGGGGATCAGCTTTATTCGACAGATAGACAGACGCGTCGAGAATAATTTATCTGTCTTCCGAGAAAGGCTATATTGATGTTTTACCGAAGTTAAATATTCGACTCGCGCGGCGACATTAGTTAAGAACTATTAATTGTGCGAAAATGAGCGTTGACTGAACTCATCAGCACTCGATAATCCTTCGGTAATTTTTTTAAAGCCACCGTTGACACCGGTTAAACTGAGTGTAATTGACCGTTTTGCTTCTAATTTCCGGCGTGTCGTGTTTATTCACCAGATGTATACTTCATTGAGACATTAACAGCGTGAATATCGTGACTGCAAGTATATTTGTTTCTATGATTGTTACATGAAAAAGTAGAATATATATATGCATGTGGTATTAAAAGATTTTTAATAATAATATTTAGTTTTATATTTATCTTCTTACAAATTATTATTATTACATTATTATCTTTATATATATTTTTTTTAATACTGTGAATAATCGACAATTTTTGATAAAAGAATTATTTTATATAATATTTGTAAGAGAGAAATGCCAATCAAACATATGTGATGCTCATATTTTATTGCAGATTTATTTTCAATGGTGCGTGTCAAGCATTTGTTAAATCAAGCAAAAGTATTAATCGCGAATATTCCAGTTTTAATCTTTCGCATCTTCAAACTTGTTGATACACTTTGAACACAATGCGACTTTTAAATGTCAAATGCTTATTGTGTGCGATCTATGGTTCAAATGCTTTTCATTTCCATTTGCATTTTAATTAAACATTGTTTTATGATTAAAGTTCATAAGCGACCTGCCGACTTTATTGCAAATTCAAGATACGTAAAACTTTAACAACAAGTATTGCAGAATTGACAATATTAATTTTTTTTATAATAAAATTTATTATAAAATTTTAAAACTATGTCTACGTACAGAATAGTTCTTATTTCTAATATTATTTAATTTATTCCATTTGTGCTAACTATAAATTTTTATTATGCCAAAAACTGGCAGTTCTTGAAAAACGTTCAAGAGACATTTATAACTTATTACAATTCTTATAAAGCAATATAATTAAAGGAACATTGTTTGAAAATATTTCTCTGTCAATTATCCTCTTTCTTCATCTTTTTCTTCTTGTAAAATACATCTTTAATACGGCAGTTTGTTACGCAAGAAAATATCCATGTAGAAAAATATCGCCTTGATGTAGCGCCGATAATTAAAGTTTTTAATATATTCATTAACTCTTCACTGTGCTTTAAGAAAGTTGCAAACTGATACCGTCGACTAATTAAGCATTATTATTTTGCAAACAATTTTCTGGTGAAAAACATCATTTAATCACTGGTGACTTCAGCAACTCACGCGAACATGCCGACCACCTCATCGCTTATACTTCGCTTTGCAGTACGAGGTTTTTTCTGACAGTTCTATAATTATGTGAAATGGAAACTTAATGCTAGGGAACGGAGTACTAGACAACTCAATGTTAGAACAGTCACCTGAAAAGTTTTGGGTTCAACAACATCTAGGTTTGATTCTTGAACTTTCATTTTTGTTATCACGTATATATAATGATAAGAATTTCATACATAAAAATTTTGAATAAAAAAATATTTTATTCTAATACAAACAAGGTGCACAAGTATTTTTGACATGTATTTTTGTGGAAATATTTTTAAAACTGGAAAATTTTCTGTTATTTCTCTTTTTTTTCTTTCATTTTATCGATTTTTTCTTTAAGTTTATAAAAATCTTCTTTTCTATAAAATACTGTATTTAAAAATTGCATTTAGCGTTATAAAGTCGTTTAATGCAAGTGCATTTGGTGCATTTATACAATTATAAAATTTGCATTTAATATATATGAAACTTGTAGTGACGTTCAATTACGATTTAATTCTTATAGGTAACTGGGAATCAACAAATTCTGTTATTGAGTCGTCGCTTGGAGAATAGAAACTTTGAATTAATAACAATAGAGTTTTAATACCAAATGTGGTTCTTTCAAGTGGAGGTTAGATAAGAAGCTTGCAACTATTTCCTATAAAAATTGCTATTATGTATAATGAAAGTAGTTTGGTACAGGGCTGCACTGCCGTTTTTTCACCAACAGAATGTTTTGATCGCAATGATTTACCGAGAGATGAATTACTTTACGTTAATATATACTTTTATATCTTTTCTGTGAAAATTTCTATTTTTATTGTTATGTACTTTGTAGCTAATTCTTTATAACATAAATATCAAAATTATCAATCAATTAAAAAAAATTATATCAAATAGATTTTTAAGTCTGAATAAGTGTAAGAATAACTAAATAATATATAAATCTGTGCAGACAATCCGATCACCATGAAAAGAAATAATTATCGGCAACTTTATTATAATACTTTATTAATAATAATAAAATGTCATTGAATGTTATTAAATTGAGTTTTATGTGCTACAAAAATAAGTCAATAAATTGCAGTGCTTGATAATATATAAATAATTTAGTATGTATAATGCTATTATAATTTATAATATAGGAGATGTATACACAATCGGCAGTGACGGCAGTAAAGAGAGTTGTCAGAATTTATTTAGTCTTGCTATTTCGCACTAACCGGCAATATACTCAAAATTTTAAGAACACAAACAAAATCAGTTCTTTTATACAAAATTAATTTTACATAAATATTATTTAATGTTACCATTCATTTTATAAATGTTATCTAAGAGCTCATTAAATAAATTTTCTAGAAAAAATTTTCAAATATAATTCAATTTTAAGCAAGGTTTTAATGTTGCAATACTTTAATTTTGTAGTAAATTTCCTATATAAAATATGCATTTGATTTAATTTCCGTTTCCAGGATACAAATTTAATTTAAAAGCTATAAATTATCGACTAATTCCTCCCCCTCTTTATTCCTCAATGAAACTGAACATTCCGATTACAGTGCAGAATCCCGTACTGAATAGTCGTGCTCGAGAAAATAAATACGAGAGACCGTTCAGCTGACAGAACCATATATTTCCGGCCGACTGAGGGATCGCCGCTGTGTATCTCTAACAAGATCTCTATCCCGACAGGTTGAATAATTATGTACAAAACGGTGCGGAAAGGCGATACTAGTCTGCAGTACACGATACTGCCACAGACGGATCAGTTCTCGTCCGGCGGATTCCCGCAGGCTTCCGGCAAGCCCCGGTCGGGGATCATCAAGTACACGTTGTACATTGTAATGGCGTTGATCATACTGTCCTGCGTGGCCCCGCCGTTTCTGATGAATAACAAGTACGATCCTAAGCTCTTCGTCAGCAGAATGCGAGCAATGCTTAGCCGAGTGGAGTTGGAGAGAAATGTGTCGAGAAGCCAAATGAAGAACGTCAGTGAGAGTAAGAACAGAGGCAGAATTACGACTACGACGGTATCGACGACCGAGGTCACAAGAAGGAAAGATCTCGAAGACGGCACAACCTCCTTCAATGTAATTCTCCGAGGTGAGGAAGAGGAAGAAGAAGCTATGGTTGATGACGTCACAGCAGGTATTGTTTTGCTTAAATTCTCGAGCAGGGGCGATGCAGATAATTATCGTAATATGTTACAGAAATTATAACATTTCGATTGAAAATAATAGAAACATGGCGATATTTAATGCAAGAATGACCTGCTTTTATAAAGTAAATTTTTATTAGCTTTTATACAATAAATTTTTGTTATTTTGAACTAAAATATTATAATTAAAGTAATATTACGTTACAAAATAATATTTTTTTCTTTATCTAAAAATACTGTCTTTCCTGTGTTTATTTAAATTAAAATGGGCATTATGAGATTGAGCACAAAATTTAATTTCCTCTTGTAGAATACCTAGGTGTACCGAGATAAAATATGCAAATGACAGGCGTAAAATAAGATTCTAGTTTTACGTAATACGTAAATATTGAAGCCGTAATTTAATTCGTCGAAACGCTCTGTTACCCAGTTTTCCAATTAAGCTGACATTATCGACTACGTAGACAATTCTCTCTTTTCAGACACACCGGAAATCAGTACACAAGTAATATCGAGCATGGAAACGTCGACGAGGGACCGTCAAGCGGCAACAACTTCTTCCGCTCTACCGTCGACGATGCCGTCAATCTTTTCGGCATCGTCGACGACATCGAAGGCATCCTCGAGCGGTACAACGGAGGACACGAAGACGCTGCAGAGCACGCCCAAAAAGCCGAAAATGCCAAGAGTGACCCTGAAGCTGCGAGAGAACGAGACGATACCGCAGATGTACGTGAAAGCGGGGATAGCCTCCTACAAGAAGGGCAACATCACCACCAGCGTCCTCGCGCCTCGTCTGAGTCTTGAGGGGTTGATATTCAAAACGCCGGAAGGCACGATAAAACCCTGGCCCCAAAAGTGGTTCTTCGGCGAGCCCTCCGATTCCGACGTCAAGACGTGGAAAGTGTTCGTAAGTGCTCGTATTTTTCGATCGAGCGCCGTACGTTCTCAGGGAATTGCGTTCAAGGGGATCTGGAGTGTCCTGCATTTTGATAGGGTGCATCGATCACACGAATTACCTATGCAAAAATTGCTAACTCGTCGTTTTCTCGTGCGTCTTGCTTTTTCCTCTCTTATCCCGGAATCGCTTTCTGCATCTTTTTATACAAGCTTTTCTTCTCGCACGTTGTTGATTCTACAATTTTCGTAATTTTTATTTCATTTGATTGTGAGACCCCTTGAATCTTACTAATTCGACGTTTTCCTTTACTTTATATATATTTTTGCATGCATATTATATATACATATATATATATTACCATGTAGAATTTCTACTTATCTTCTGTTTAAAAATAAAAGCACTTTGAAAAGGCAGAAAAGAAAGAGAGAGAAAAAGAAATTTCAAGTTACTTTTTAAACAAGCTCTCAGGATTTTTTAAATTTGTCTCCATAAGTCTCCATTAAGAGAATCTACAATTTTCATTTTAAAGTGATTTATTAATCATAAACTCATTTCGTTGTCACTGTTATTACTTTAGTTATCACATTAAAGTAAAATTTTATAGAGTAATTTGTACTCTGGTTTTTGAATTGTAAAATATATTATATACTTGAACTCTGATTTTTGAATTGTAGGATATATTATATAATTTCTGCATGTACATTTTTCCTATATTTTTATATTTAGCGACCGTCAACTCAAAATTTTGCATCTTAAATATTGATCGCGTTGCACCAAAGACATCTAAAACTGAAGCACTCCGATCAATAGGCAGAGCATGTTCGTGAATCTAAAAGTGGACGAGGAATCGCACGGAGCCTTTATTTTTCCCGCATGTTTCCCATCGGGACAGCAGTCGTACTTTTACTTCCCTCTGAAGAATTGCAGGACGTGACGTTACGTGCAATAATTTCTGCGAAATGTCTCACGATATCGCACCCTATATATTTTTTTTCATTTATGTTTATACGTAGATGTTTATTTCTCTCTTATTACTTCCATTTTCTTTATCTCCCGCAAGAAGAGGATTTTTGCGCAAATAAAATTACGGGAGAGGAAAAAGTTGCTTTCTTAAAACATCGACCTCGCTGGCCAATCAATATAAAAGCCGCGTGTTCTCCCTTGAGCCGATAATGCTTACTCGTTGCCTGAGAATGCTTGCGCTGCACTTAAAGATTTTGTGCGGACTACACGTACGTCATTAGGAAAAAAAGCACAAAATATATTTATGGGAGAAACGGAAACGCGAAATGAAAGTTTCGTTCCAAATTCGTAAAAACAGTTTTACAAAAAAAGTGATAAAGTTTTCATTTTTATTAAGAGGACGCATTTTGCAACTAATAAAAATTCATCCACGGAAAAAATAACTTGTCCGTTAAAAAATTCACCGACGAGAAAAACAGTGTACTCGACATTTTTGCCGAAATATATTTGCCAAATATTTTCGCGCTCGCTCAACAGCTCTTGCTTGTTTCGAGTTTTTGCTTTTTCGTACTGTTATATATTTAAACGTACTTATCGAGCTAACAGCTGCTCGCCAAGCAAAATCCTTTATCCAATTTTCATAAATCGCGTACAATACGTAGTAATGCGCTCTATTTTACAACACACGCGCAGAATACCTTTTACGGGCGGAGTGCTTAATTTACCGTGGAATTGAAAATACCAGCGTCAGGGTGCGCAGGGGATTAATAAGATCTTGACTACCTACTAATTCATATATTTACCTGACTTAGTAGTTATATCGGATGCAGCAGCGTCTGCTGGTTTGTATTTTGCATATTAAGCGGTAACTGGGGTAACAGAGAATAGCAACAACATTTTCTGATGAATATTCATTTCTCGGTGGATAAGGAACAGTGTAGATTATATCGCGGTGTCATACAGGTGCTATTGATGAAGATCGCAAAATTGCATGCGAATTAATTTAATATATTTCTTAATTTAACAAGTGCAGTGTAAAACAGTCAATGTGTATATAATATAAAGTTTGCAATAACTTTGTGAAATAACAAAGCATTTTACTCTCAAAAGAGATAAAATTCATCGATAACGGAGTTATTTTTGCGTGCACTACGAATATCTACTTTAAAAAAAAAATGGAAAAAATTAGTATTTTACACGCACGGAAAGAACGATTTCGCTAGGTCTAAAAATTTTGTTGGATATAGAGATCTGAAAATAATTTTGTTATGCCATTAAAATTTTGTTTGAAATTTAAACTGGTGGTTAGAGTATCAAAATGTTTTATAGAGAGCAATGCTCATCATTTTTTTCCAATAAAATTATTTTCAGATCTGTATCCAGCAAAATTTTTAGACCTTCTAACAAAATTCTTTCCGTGTGCTTTCTTCACATATTTTCAATTTATTGAATCGATCGCAAGCATTTACATGTTAGTTGCATAACGCGTAATAGATTGCTACATCAATTCTATCTCGGTCGAAATATTAAATCAAATTCCGCGAACGACGGACGCAAATAGCTGTTCAGACAGAGGCTCAGTGGTATTAAACGGAACACTATCGTGAATTCCGTGCATTACGGGGTGCACAAATCAGAATTTCAAGCAGGTTATTGCGCCGATGGCTAACGGGAACCGGCGAAAACGTATTATCGTGCACGCAAAGCCGTAGGCCGATGTTTGACCTAATAGTAAATTAAAACGGTCGGTGAACAATCGATTTCAAAGAATGCTTATTTATTTAATAGTATTCGTCAACACCAAAATAGCCGTGATGTTTAAAAGCGCGATTTAATCATTCTAAAATAAGGTATGATTTTCTTTATTTACTGTCATGAAACTATGACCTAATTTACGTTTTTTAAATAATTTTTTTTAACATCTTATAAATTTAGTTTTGATTTGTATATAATATATATGATTTTCTTTATTCACTGTCATGAAACTGTGACCTAATTTGCGTTTTTTAAATAGTTTTTTTTAACATCTTATAAATTTAGTTCTGATTTATTTATATATATACATCTATTTTTGTATGAGCATATTTACACATTAATACATATTGTTGATTAAGCTAATATTAGCTTTTGAAATTAATTACATGTTAATTCGTTATGAAGAATAAAGTTAGTGTATAGAAGAAAAGAGAATTACATTTGATATACGGTATTTCATTTCAGTTGTATAAAAATATTTTACATAATAGAAATTAAGTATATGGAAAAGTAAATTAATACTCTGTAACTCATCACACAATAACGATGTTATGTATTATAGATATTGCCGTGCAAATAACATCACGTCATTGGATTTGCAGGCCATCAATCACATGCCGATGATAACGGTTTGTGCAATTTTTGGAGGAATGTGCGCAACGGCGTGCGGTCTAATTGCCCTGATGATTCACGTGCAACGTAAAGCGTTTAGACGTGCGGAGCAGAACATCGAGGAGCCGGAGATCGAGGAACACGAGTCGATCCTGCTGGGCGCGGAGAGCCAAGAGATCGAGGAAAAGGAGTAATCTCGGCGACGAGCACGACGCACCCGTACATAGCGCGCGTAAGACTTGCCTATTTTTACAAACACACGTTGGTTAGGCTTAGGCGTCTTCCACGTCAAAGGTTATAGAACGATAAACGCGGGCGAGATACGAGAAGGATTTTTTTACGATGTAGCCAGCTGTAGAGAATCGCGGTACGATAATGCACGAAACAACGTGATTGTCCAGCCTGAGATGAGGATCCGCTGCACGAGATTCGTTTGCTGCGAGACTGCTCACTACTGCGTTGCTGTTACGTTTATCTCTTTATGTCAGATTTTTCAAACAGACGGCTTTTTTGCAAATGCGGAAACAATCATATTTGTACAATCATTTTTAACGTCGCGTTTTTGTTTGAGTGTCCGATTATAACATGCTCGTCGAAATAAATTAGGACCAGTTATACGTTTGTTGCAACTGCAGTATAGTTCGACTAGCGATCGCTATACATATAATGATTACATAATGATGTTGATATGACATTAATCTTGCGATAATCGAACTGATCGTAAAGAAAGTTTTGTTGTTTACTATATAAGTTTGCGATGAGACACGGCAGGTTTTACAAACCCGTCATGACGGGCGCACAATTGTGTGTATGCTGACAAACTATATATATATACAGAGAAAAAAATACGTATCTCACACTGGCAAGTTAAGGAGACCAAAATTTATAAACTATTTAAAAAAAACAGAACTCTAGTATACTCTCTTTATAAATTCCTTTGAAAGTTCTTACGAAATTACAAATTTGCTAAAGATTAAAGAAGTATCCCAAAAAACATAAACGACATTTTCAAAATTCCAATTAGCAAATGAAATTTCCGACGCACGTTTCTCTGCAGGAAAAGTGTAGAAATTAAAAATAATATTAAATGATAATAAATTTGTATACTGCCGCAAGGTAGAATATTTATCTCTTGATAAAATTAATCAAGAAATTTAGGAGAAAAAAAATCTCTTCAATCATAGTACGCGCAATAGCATGAGAAAGTAAACGTTAAAAATGAACGTACCGCGAAGCCTTGTAGCGTCTTAAGCTTAAGATGCTACCAATAAACAATTTTTAGAGTCCGAAAGAGATGTCTCCTTAATTCGGCCACCTATATTTGCTAAACTTTCTATAATGTACACGATATACGTATATAAATACACGATATACGTATATAAATACACGATATACGATTATAAGATATTATGTATATGTGTGTCATCAACTTTTCTAGCGGATCTCGAAAAAGCAAAGAATGCTTTTTAACTTTCTGACGTCAGTCGAATTCTATCTGCGTACAAAAGTAGCCGCACTGCCAGCTACAATAAAGGGCCTCGCTTTCCAGCCCCGTTTAATTAAAAGTGATGTTTGACGAACGTGCTATCAGGTGTATCGTTTAATCGATATCCACATGCCGTATACTCGGCGATATCTGTCGCGCGGGGAAACGTTAATACCACATTTTGCAAAATATGACAAACGGATTGACGATATTGCATCGGAAGTACGTCAGAAATATTAAATTAATTCATCCTTGCGCGTTAACGGAAAATTTAATTATAGGCAGCTTCATCAATGTATTGTTTCGATAAAATGATAGTTATGTGAAAGCATACAAAGTCGGGACACGGAATTGTCTCTCTTTCTATTTCTTTTTTTCTCATGGAACTGATATATAAATTATATCTTTCACGAGAAAATTATATAAACAAATCATATTGTGTCAAAAATTGAGATTGATATGGGTATATATTATAATCGTTAACGTCGTTAAGAGAGAGAAAAAAGTACATCGCAAAGTATTACGTAACAATATAAAGTGTCTAAAATAAATGGACACATTAACATCTTTAAAGTGGAGCTTTAGGAGATGCAATCTGACTTGTATAATATTTTCCGATTCACTTTCTCTCTAAATCTGAACTAGTGGAAAAGTCAATAATTGAATCAGTAACGCCTTGCATCGTTAATGAATAAGTGAAACAGAGCTGAATCCGCTGTGCAATTATAAAACAGTGAAGTCCACTGATTTGTCAGCAATTGTAGGATTATTCACTTATTTCAGTTTTTCACGTTTTATTTATTTTCCAGTTGAATTTCACTGATTACCAGTGACATACTTGGAACTAATGCATTTAATAAATAATCATTGATTATCTACTGATTCAGATTTAGAGAGTTTACATAACATAATTTTATGAATTATCATAATTGTGATATAAAAATTAAGATATAAAGATTTCATATTTTTGTTGAATTATTTTTTTTTATTGAAAAAAAAACAAGTGCATTAATTTATCTGTACTATACTGCGTAAAATTGTTAACTGCGATTCTTCGTTTTAGTTAATGCCATTTGATATTTGACAATAATTACGCTTGACAAGTTTCAATAATTACTTTTACTTCTTTTAATGTAAAACTATAAATTTTTAGCTAACTGTCAAGCGATCTAGGACGATATGCAAATCGTGATTCAACTATTCGAGCTTCAGCCAAGCACATTCCGCAAAATTGATTCCAAGAATCAGTGTTGCTATTTTGTTTTATTCGAGACTAAACGCACAAGATAAAATCGTGACGATAGCTACTCGATGAAGAAAAACGCTTGTGCAAGCGAATTGAAAAAATCTAGTATGCATTTATTACGTAATCGCGATAACAAGTCAACTTGCAAGTTATTTACTGTTTGTAAGATCTGTTTCATCAGTAGATTTCTACTATGTGCAATACGATTCCTACTCTCTCTCTTTCCAACTTTTATATTCCATATTTTATAATATTTATTTTATAGTATTCTATTATTCTATTATTTCCAGCAACTTGCAGTAATATACAACTTACTTGCACTTAAGTTGCAACATTCTATTTTATATTTTTATATTTTATATTTTGTTGTAAGATTTAACATAGAATTAAATATTATTCTATAAATTAAAAAAATCAAATTGAATTGTTTTAACATCTGTGAAAGTTTCATGATACATTACGAAAAAACAGTTATTACGTCGATTAATAATTAAATTTAGGAAATATATTATATCCAAAAATTTTATTCATGCAAAATTTATACCTATTTATTTACAAAAATTATCAATAATACGAGAAAGAAACGAATATAATCATTTCTTAAAACTTAAGATTAAAAATCTGTGTGTGAATTGTCTTATCATTCAATTTAAAAAATACAATTTAATAAAAAATGCTGGAGAACAGTTTAATACTGAAAAAATAATTTCAATTATAGTCATTTTTATTTTTCTTCAACATTTTTGAGTCGAAAGAAGAATTGTAATTGTGGCTATATAATTTTACAACTAAATGATCTCACAGAATTCATTTTAATTCATGTATATCGCAAGCAGTTTCGCACAATTCAAGTCGAATTCACAATATCATTGTTACAAATCCACATAGGGACACTTATCAGAAACGCAAGTACAATAAAGTGTATTATCACGCTCATTTAGATTACATACACGTTTTGTAATACACAATAAATCACTCGTTACGCTATAATTAGCGAAAGAACATTGTAGCATAATGCGTATATTAAATTCTTACATTTAATTCAACATCACATAAGATTTTTGATCAAATTCTTTATATTGTTAAAGAGCGACTACAGTAATCTTCGATCTTTGATCAAATATATACCTCAAAATATATTTGTAATAATCTCTCAATATTCGATATAAATCTTATTTATTCGTATAAATATTAATTACAACAAATATTATGTTAATGCATGTAAATTGAAAATATTTATATTTATAAGTTATATTAATTTGTATTAATCTTTTATATTAGAATCCATTGTACAATTATGCTCATTAATTCTTTACTTTTAATTATTATTTTAATTATTTTAATTATTTCTTTAGCTTTGAAGTCTGTTACCACGTTTCGTTTAAAATACATATTTCAATGAATGCAATTAATACAATATTATTATTAATTACGTGACAAAACAAATATCACATATACATATATTATTTTTTGTTTTAAAATATCTTAAAACGAAAAAATTTATTTTTTTATTATTGAATAATCTTGAAAAATTTAAGAACATAGTTTAAAAAATATTAAAAGTAAATTTTTTGTAAATGATTAAATTTTAGTGATTTGAAAACGTAATTAATTTCAAATAATTGTGAAATTAGCATTGAATATCGAGAAATTATATTTAATTCGGCATGTTAAGCGACTCTACAGTAAAAATCATAAACACATAATTATTATATTGCGAATGAATAAGAGAGCAAAAAAAATTCAGTAATCATCTGTGTGGAATATTTAAGAAGTAGTTAAGAATATAAAATTTGAACCGTGTACTAATTGTCATTCGTGACTTTTCGTATATTAAACTCTTATAATATTTACTCAAATGGCGCGACTACGAAATTCGTTAGAGGCACTTTGGGATGCTCATAATTTGCGGAATTATTTATAAGGCACCTAATGGATAATTAAAAAGAAAAGATAAATACGATAAGTTCACAACAGGATAGAGGAAAGAACTTTTTCGTCACGTACTTTACTTGAATGTGATAGGTCGGTTTTTAGAAAAGTCCGAATTTATGAGAGATATAACGCTCAAATTAATAATTTTCTGAGACGTTCGCCGTTTCGTGAAAATTGCGTGAAACAAATGAAAGTGGAAAAGGAAAGGAAAAATCGGAAACCTTCTAAAATCGATTGCGCAATTTTCGAGAGACGGACGTCCCGAGGACTCCGTGTGGACAGCAGTATGCACTAGTAGAGCATATATACAAAAAAAAAGAATGATGTCGATGCGTTTTCGAAAGAATAGAGGGTTTCATAAGTGACACACACAATAGCGCTGTAGCTGAAGAGAAAGACGGTTATAGTTTCTATTTTGAAGATTATATTTTTTTAACTTTATTAATTTTTGACTTCCACGTATATATATATATATACATGTATAAATAAATATAAATATATATATAAATTATAAATATGATGGAACTGTAATGGACTACTGTATATATATACACGTATATTTAAAAAAAAAACCGTGTAGCGCACAAAATTGTGATATTAATTTGTCGATACTAATTAAAAGATTGGAAGAAACAATCGCAACATATTAAGTAATTCATAAATTATAAAAGCAAAATATTAAAATAATATTTTATAAATAAAGTAAGGGATTATGTATATCGCAACTTAAGAAGAGACAAATCATTTTCTGTGGAAGTATAAACATTTGCCCAATTTAATAGAGCTTTGCCTCGAAATACTATTTACTGTATGACGAGTCTGATTCGGAAATCAATACTTAATTACATCTATATTATATTGATAAAATATAATGTGCGTTTTCTAGGATATATAACTTTGATCATCAAATGATTATATGTATTTATTTGCGTACAAGATTATTTACAAGATTGCGAATATTATATTAAATTATTATTATAACGATCCATATTGGATCCGCGCTGCACGGCCTATTTGCATTAGCTAGCTTAGGTAGGCCAAAAAAAATTCCGTGTATATATATATATTAAACATTGTATGTGCGTAGATTTGAAGTGTCTGCTAAGGATAATGGCGGATAATATAACTATTTATCATTTAAATCTAAAATATACTCATAAATTTGAAACGATTATCTCGTGACAGTAGCAACTGAGGGTCCTATTTATTAGTAAAAGTAGGAAACTGATATACAGTGCCCGTGTTTTTGCACATTCCGAATATATTTCTATTGATAGCTATCAAGCGAAATGTGATTTTCCGTGAAGTGGATATAACAATCGATCCACTCAAGCCTCACATATGTGCTAATTCTCCGCCATAATCCTGTCGGATGCCTCGATCCTACACGTATGTCTCGACAATCACGATACGGGTTACCGATCGTGGTCCGTTTATTATTGAGAATTGAATTGTTAATTGAAATTGGAAATGGAAACTAGCTCACGCCTAATTAGGGCCTATAAATGTATACAAACAAATAAAATAATTGAGAAACAATTTGCACAGTGTTCATGTTAAATCGCAGTTTAAACGGCGATTAATTCACTATGAAAAAGAACAGAATTCATCTAAAATTTTTTAACTACTTTGCAATTTTGTTTTCAGATATCTATGTAATAGAATTATAACATCTCACAAGATATGTATCAATTAATTCATCCTTTTGCTAATACATTCAACAAAGGTCAAGACACAAAAATGAGGAGAGATACTTGTTAAATCATTGTTATTAAAGTATCGTTGCGCTCTCGTTTTATTCTTTTCAATCTTTTGCGATTGATTTGATAGAATAATATAATTAATTAATAATGTATATATATGTATATATATATATATATATATACACTGCTCAAAAAAATTATGGCATAGAAAAATTTTGAGCAAAAATTAGATCGGAAGAGCACAC
>NW_012027062.1:848099-850003 GCF_000956235.1 Wasmannia auropunctata
TTCCGATCTATAAAAATCTTCGAGTTATAGAAGTTTCGACTTATAAAAGTTTGAGTAAAAGAGAATTGACATGAAAATTCGACTTATGGAAGCTTTGTACAAGAGTTTATAATTTTCCGATTATAATGGCTTTTAAAGGAACAAATTCGAGTGGTTCTCGAGTTATAGAGGTTCGAGTTATCGAGATTCGACTGTACTTTAACGAAGAAGTTTAATTCCAAATTCATTTAGATCACGCATTGGTCTTATTGTCTCGTTAGCGACATTGAATTATCGCCCACTGAAAGACATCGACCGAGGTTTGACATTCGCGTCTACACAATCGTATCCGGTTACGCTTCGAAGATTTCTCTCTGGTAGCGCGCGCTGATCGGCAAGGAACAATCCGATTACCGGAGGCCATGAAAGCCCTGCGGATAGAGGCAGAAAGAGCAATCCTTTTCTCGATCTACGTCTAATACAGCCGATAATCTAATATCCCGCTTGCCGTGATGGACCTTTGCACCTTCGTCTTCATTACCTATCCACCACGCCTCGTTCGTTCTACGGGATCATTGATCTCTGGCGTGGTAACGGTTGATCGCTACCGCACAATCTCAACACTTCGTACAGTTCCGGCTTGCAAAAGCCTTCTATCTTTCATTCTACAATTAAAATTCTGAAACGCTACGCGTCCGACGGTTTATTATTTTTGTAAGAAATAATTATTTCCTGACGTTCATGGAATTCGTATACTCTTTAAACAGATCCTCACAGATCGAGAATGTTCTCGTATTCCACATGGAACTGTCCGCAGCGATCTGCGATTATTCCATCGCCGAAAATAAAGTTCGAAACAAATCGACAAACACGAATACAATTCTACGAATTTTCCTTCAGCATCTTTAAACAGCATGCGGAAACGAACTTCCAATTTTTCAGCTTTATGCAAATTTTCGGGAACCAGTTATAATCAAACATGATAGATTCGTATTGACAGGACCCGGCTGGATTCTGGAAATTCCAAACAGTGCGAATAATCATCGCGGCAACGAATACGCGTCACGGCAGCTTCGGCATCTCGTCGTCGCGGAAAAGTTCTGACGTTCCTTATTCCATTCGCCAATTTAATGGGGTTCCCTCCTCTTCTCGATAGAAAAGTATTCCTAACGACATTTCCGCGACACGGCATATATATCATCGCCGGATCCGGCTTTGCCCGCCTCGAGCATCCCGGAAAAGTTTAAGACGGCTTGCCGAGGAGAGAGAGAAAGAGAGAGAGAGAGAGAGAGAGGGGGGGGAGGAGGAGATAAGGGTCGGCCATGGATTACGCGGCGATTTTAAACTCATTTCGATGTGGGATTTTTGTTTGCCGAGAAAACAACGGACTTCTGGTCCTTCTCTCTTTCTCTTTCTCTCTCTCTTTCTATTTTCATCTCTCTCTTCTTTTGTTCTTCCACGGCACGTTCTGCCGACGATATCCTCGAGGTCGAATCCCGCAGAACTCTTCGACGTCCCCCGACTTGACTACGTATTTTCTTTGTCCCGCCGCTTTTTTTTCCATCGACTAGGAGAAAACTTCTTACATATTTTATATTCTGCGCCAATGTCTCGAGAGGCCGTGTTCTCGCCACCGCGGGATTAACCGAGTATTAGTGCTGCGCGGACGACGCTTTTCTGATTTATCGTCGCGCTTCTCGTCGCGTCTATTTCGAGCGGCTATTCCTTATTCTCGCGTACAAGATGCTCGCATTTCTTGCCTGGCCCTCCCGGGAGTCGGGAAATGATCCTTTACTTTCTTGTCGGCGGCAGTTAAACTCACGCAAGAACTGATGAGCGCAGGAATGCGCTGATGTATTCACTGATGCGTTCGTGGCCTTTCTTGCGGTGAACGGATTGCAAAAGGGTACAATATACTATCTGCA
>NW_012027062.1:850053-914369 GCF_000956235.1 Wasmannia auropunctata
AGGGTGCATTAATTTAAAATCGATTCACAGTATCTTAAAGTAGAGATTTCAAGCTTTCATTTAAAAAAAAGTTCATTATTTTACGATGATTTTTCGCGGAGTTACCATTAACCAAAGTTGACCAATTTTTGCTCAAAATTTTTCTATGCCATAATTTTTTTTAGCAGTGTATATTATATTATAAAATCAATCGCGGGAGAATTAAGATAAAAAAAAATGAAACAAGAGCGCAACAATATTTTAATAACAATGATTTAACAAGTATCTCTCCTAATGTTTGTGTCTTGACCTTTGTTGAATGTATTAGCAAGAGGATGGATTAATTGATACATCAATATCGAGACAGGTGAGCAGGAAAAACACAAACATGTTTATGTCAGCTGGACGTGAGGTTTCAACAGCCGGTCTGTCGGAATAAAACTGCGAATACAGAGCCTAGATAACCGATAAACTTTTTAAGAAGATTAAACATAATACATAACAAACGTTTAAATCAAATCGGCAACAGAAAATTTTGAGATAAGTTTAAATTACGTTACATGAGCTTAGTTCAAACAATCTCCCGGTCAAGAGAAAGAAGAAAAATTCGAATTAGAAAGTAATAGCTAGAAGGTGGACTTTGTTATAGCTGGTCAAACTTCTAGCTATTACTTTCTATTTCGAATTTTTCTTCTTTCTCTTCTCCAGAGTGCGAACGTTTGCTTTCGTTTTAAAGGCAAAGCAAGAGAAATGCAAAAAAGAAAATATCCAATGTTAATTGATAATTAAATTAATAATTAAAGAAAAACAATATCAGAAAAGTATTAGCAAACATTTCCACCAAAAGATGGCAGCAGCACACTCAACCGTCCTGTTAAACAGATATTGTGACACAGCGCAAGGCGCAGGTTCGACTGCCAATCGCCTCTATTTCTGTAGACGTCGAGCGCGTGTGCCAGAGAGACCGTTCAGTGTGGCTTAGACTTCCAGCCGGACGGAGTCTGGCTCGTTCCCGGCGAGCGACACGGTAAGTACACGAATTGCTGACTGAACTTCGACAGAAATCGGCTGCACGTTCACTTCGATTGGCACATCATTGGCATCTGATCGACATGTGCTCGGCAGTAGTGCATCGAAACTGGAGTAAAATTTCATTCAGAGCTCCGAGTGTATTGCGTGGTGAACGCTGTGTCGTAATATGTGAAAAAGTGTGACGTTGCGGGTTTCGTATAATGAAAAGAGAAAAATTAATTTTTCTACCAGTTACGCGACTTTTCATTTTGTTAATACTTCACTGACGCGTCAGTAAGGAATGCGTGATGAAACCTATTCTGTCTTGGACTCGCTTACATAATTTCTGTTATAGTACTTTTTAATTAGCGATTGTATTGAAATATGACGATTCAGAATGAACAAGATCCAATATATTAGAATATATTTAATATTTTATTAGATCAGTAAGAGCCATTCATTGTAAGATGTTAAAAGAATTTAGGAATTCCGAAAAATAATTATTATTTTGAATAAAAGTTATTATAAAATTTTATGTAAATTAAAAATTAATCCAAATGCTTTGAATTTAAAACAGAAAATTTCGAGTCTATATTATTTATCAGATAAGATAACTGTCCTATTTCTATCTACAGAGGCATTTTGCGAATAGTTTGCTCTAATTTTAAAATGTAATTTTGAATTACATTTGAAAATATAATGGATTTTATGTATATGAAAATGTAAATAATCTATATATAGAAACTTAACTTGAAAGTATTGAATACAACAGCATACACTTTTCTTTTCGATAGAAATCTCTTGAGCATTACGTTACTGATAGTTATATCATTCATGTATTATATTTGCGCAAGTGTTAACAATTTGAACAAAGTCGTAAAAGCTGCATGTTAGTGGATAACGGTAAATCTTTGCAGTCTTACGGTTCGCCGTGTTAATGCAGGGTCAAAGGTCGCGGTCAAAGAAATTCTTATCACTAAAGAGCGAAGATACCGCCAGAAAAGATAGGAACTCAAATTTGAATATTTTCCCAACAATTAGGATGTATCATCCTTGAAGGATTCAAACACAGGGAAAAAAAACAAATCACTTGATAATACACAGTGTAGTCAGACTAATAATTTGCATAACTTGTTTTCATCCATACATAATAGTTTTTGCATTTACGATAAAAACTGAAGAAGTCGTTCACTGACATAATGCTTGATAAAGATTCGTAAAAGGGAAATAAGCAGCAATAATAATTTCCCATTGTTAGACTTACGTGAATAAAAATATGTGTTAAAAATATTATAAGTACATATTATAAAAATAACTTTTCATAGTTTTTTTTTTGTAATTGATCGGTTTTTTTTTCAAAATTACGTATGTACGCAAAGAATTTATTGTCATACGAATACATTACGTCTCTGCTAAACATGCGACTAGCTTGTAATTCAAGTAAAATAAAAAATCAAATTACAGCATTTAATATTAAATGTAGAATACAAATGCTGACTTCAGAGAAAACGAATTGACGCACTTTCTCAAATTAATTTTTAATTATAATTTTTTATTGTTACGTTAATCACAAAATTTTATGATAATTTAACTTTATTTTTAAAAAAACTAATTTGAATAATCATAGACAATAATAACTATAACAATTTATTTGTTCGTGAGTCATGAGAAATGAAACCTTTAGATACGACAGACAGACGTGGAATTAATCAGTTTTCCGTTTTTTTATGATTATAATGTATGAATTAAATAACCACGTATATCAAGATCAATTCATCTGACGAGATAGTCTTCATTGCAACGTATTTCATGCACGCACGGCTGACGCATTGTGAAAACTTCAGACAACACGTGCATCTCACGTTGTGTGTATGCGAAATATATGATATTCCTCTATCTCGTCCTCTCGCGACTATTTCTTCTTTCCGTTATTTCCTGCTTTCTCGTTATTTTCGTAAATCGTCCTTTATTCGTCGTATTCATCAACATATCTTCTAATTTTAGTTATTACTTGAAGAAGTAACAGCAAATCTTTAGTAATTGATACGTTTGACAATATTTTTCAGTATAATCTTACTTGTAGGTACATAAATGAAAATGATGGATCAGTTTTTTCAACAGATTCTAAGCGAGGTTCCCATTATAGGGAAATCAATATTTTGCTTTCACACACATATTGTCCCAGTCTTGTTATAATCATTCTTTTAAGAGTTATCAAGAAATGATGCCAATGAACTCTAGTCCTTCTTGTAGCGTATTCTATTGTTATCTTTATTCTCTTCTCTATTATAACTAATATATTGAGCGCAATATTTCTCTCCTATACAAATTTCGATTTATGAAAATCACGGAAAATCACATAGAAAAAATACTTCTCTTTATTTATGATTTCATGTACGATTATATTTATAACACTAATAATATATAACATATAATAACACATAATTTATAACAACAGATAATTTATAACATTGTTACAAAAAAACATTTTTTTTCTCTCTCCGAAATGACGTCTCTCCGACCATATATTTTCCGAAGCGACTTTTTCGCGCTGAACACGATGCCATTTGAAGAATTCGCCTAGCACATAGGATTTTGAGTAAATTGGAAAGTTGCCAAAAATGGCATTTTTGGCCATTTTTAACATTTTCTTGCGGCAAAACGGAAACTGGTTTCTATTAGAATATCCTTTTAAAATTTATCCTGAAAAATTAATCGTGGGATAACATAATATTTTGACAAATTTTACTGTACACTACAATAAATTATATTGTGAACTACAATAAATTTGTTGTAGTATATATTTAAAAAAATAGTAAAAATCATATAAGATCCGTCGAAATACTATGTTGTCCTACGATTAACATGAGTTTCAAATTTTAGAATAAAATTCTCTTCGTGCAAATAAACCCAATGACATTTGAAAGTATCATTTAAGATCTTTCAAAAGAACTTTGGTTTATGATCGTACTTCTTTTTTATCAAGTTATGGCTGTTTGAAATATATTTTTAGACTTTTTGTACACTGTGTTACAAAAAAACACTTTGCTTTTCTCTTCCCGAGGTGTGATCATATGTTTCCCGAAGATTTTTTCACGCTGAACACAATACCGGTAGAATCGCTTAGCATGTCAAGATTTTGAATAAATTGAAATGAAAGTGGTCAAAATTCTTTCGAAAGCTCTTAAATGATACTTTCAGTTCTTTGATCACTTTCATTCCAAATGTATGGTCGCACTTTGGAGAGAGAAAAAGAAAATGTTTTTTTGTGACACAGTGTATAAAAAGTCTAAAAGTATAATTCAAACAGCCATAACTTGATAAAAAAAAATACGATCATGAACCAAACTTCGTTTGAAAACTCTTAAATGATACTTTCAGATGTCATTGGGTTCATTTAGAAACCAGTTTCCGTTTTGCCGTAAGAAAATGTTAAAAGTGGCCAAAAACATCATTTTTGGCAACTTTCATTTCAATTTACTTAAAATCTTGTGCTAGATGAATTCTTCAAACGGCATTGTGTTCAGTGCAAAAAAATATTCGGGAAACGTATGATTGCACTTCGGAGAGAATTTTGCTGTAACACAGTGTAATTGCGTTCTCAATTTTCATTGAGAATATTATTTTTAGAGCAATCATTTTACAGTCGTTATTCAATTAATTTTTAATTTTATTAAATCATACTGCAGAATCAAATAAATAAAACATAATACAAATATCAAAGGGACCATCCATATATTACGTAAGCATATTTTTGGCCATTTTTTTATCCCCTCTCCCTCTCCCATGTAAGCAAATGTCAGAATTTCTAAAATCCTCTCCCTCCTCTAATTACGTAAGATTTTTCCGATTATACTCGATGTAAAGTTAATATTTGTTTTTCATGACAGCAGCAGACATGAAAAATCTTACGTAAGAATATGTACGATCCCCCCCCCTCCCCCATGTAATTATTTGTCAGAATTTGACTGACCCCCTCCCCCAGTCATGCTTACGTAATATATGAACGGCCTCATAGAGCTATTGTTGCGGTGTTTATTATGCAAATTTCTATTAATTACATATAATTTGTACTGTTATAAACGTCTACATAAAAATATCAGACTTATCATGTTGGAGTATAAATCCATGTATAAATAGCGAATCAGCTGTTTTTGAAAGCACGACGCTTCGGATTGATGCGGATCAAAAGTATTTTATGGTGCATTTACATACTCCACTGACAAGTGAATGTCCTCCAATAATGTAGTACGCGTTGTATATCATTAATGAATCTGATTATCCATTTCGCTTAAATGAATTAATAATTATCAATTCGTCATATTATCATTTAATTATCTGGGTGTTGCTCGGATTTGAACTTGTACCACAATGATAAAATCCTGATAAACTCGATCGATAAAAGTAAAAGAATGAAACATTCTTCCATGCTCGTTTTTTATATGCGGCAACAAGGTACACGAGATAGGCGACAGTTGATACACGTAGGAACTCTACTCAATTATATTCTCGTACCCAAACCTTAAAAGGTTGATTGGTGAAAATGAAGCCAGCTATCAGTTGTTATATCGTCTGATTGAATCGCTGTCCTATAATTATATTGTATAGGTATACATGGAAAACAGATATCAAGCAATGCAATTTGTAAGTCTTCTATCATCACAATTTGTGACATACAGCAATTAATTTTCCATTTATTGATACACTGATTGCACATTTGAATAATAGCCGATAACAAGCCGATATAAGATATTCATTTTCCAGTATTCAAAATTTTAGTTTAGTATTAAAACAGAAACGTTAATTAAGCTACAAGGTCGTCTTCATGCGACCATAACAATCATTACATTACGGATGTGGTGAAATATGATTTATGTCAATTGTAGCCTATGAGAAGATTTTATTCGTAAATCAACTATAATGATAGTCACAAAGCAAAACGCTCTTAACATATATTTGTTTTAAAATTCTATATAATATTTAACGTTAAAAAGATAAATGCAGAAATGTGTTATATTAAAAAATATTACTTTTTGCTAGAGATTTTTCATAGATATTTAATATTTAAATCTTAAAACTTTTATTTCATAATAAATTTTTGTGTTATTTCATAATAAACTCTAATTGCAATAATTTGTTATTTTTATTATATTTTCGAATTTTTTACATTTGTTTTTTTTTTGGCAGACGCGCCTATTATTATTGTTGTTGAAGATTAGATATATACGATACCTATGTATTGAATTTTTTTACTATCTCATCACGTATGCTGAGCGTATTATGTTTTATCTTTCTTTATCTTATCTTATTTATCGCTAGATCAATAGTTATAATTATAATTTCTCGTTAGCACAATGTAATGTATGCAAATGTACAAAGTCTACATGCGGATATCAATTTTCAAAAAAAAATCGCGTCAAGTTTCTCCTTATATCACGCGTATTAAAGAAAAAGTAAGAAAATCGGGACAACGACGCGTGTTATGCGAAGAAAAGGTGAATAGTTCATGCGATTAATCCTACAAACGATTTCGTAACTGACGCGCCAGACGATGCAATTCATTTACGCTAATCGAAGATTTCGAGGTCGATCGAGATTGGCATAAAGGTCTTGCGAAAATCTGCGGTTCTTTAGTCGAAAGTCCTATTCGTATGACGGAATTTCGAAAGGACGCAGTCCGATCGCGTGGTTGTAAACTAGTAATTTAGTAGTTTAAAAATACATCGTAAATACGACCTAGATAGAAATTCATTAACTGATATTCCGCAACTGGTACATATCAATTTTCACAATGTTGTTCGCAAATAATTTATACTATATTATTTTTCAAATAAAAATATTGCATGAAAATAAAACTAAAATATATTATAAAAGAAGAGTAACATTAATAAACAAAATTGTGATTTTGTAATAAAAATAATAGTAACAACATTATTATTATTTTGATATTTTAATATAATTTAATTAGTATATCATCTAGAATTTAAGAGAATTTGTTACAAATCGCGATCTCGTGTTACTGAACTATTGTATACATACTGTATTACCGAAATATACGTATTAACTATACATTGCAATTTGATGCCATTACATAATACATATTCGGGATTCCCCGGGTATATTCAATTATCGCGATGGCAAAATTATCTTCATAATCAACTCAAGAGTCTCTTCCGGTCACGACAGCAGATTTGCTATCGAAATAATTTTTATCATACCATTAATCGCGCGTAGATTTTCATTCTTACGGCAAATATATATAATCCGTAATTACGAATGATAATTATGAATGCATTCCGTTGATTGATGCAGAGGTCTTATCGACGTGACAACTGATTTTCCGGTAATTCCTGGTGTTACAAGCGCCATTTTGTCTCATTATCGCGTTTGTCACATGTATAACAGACAGACTATAGACAATATGAATCACCAATGTTTGAAGAGAAGAAAATAAATCTCATTTTCTACGGTTCCACAAGAGATAATAGTGATGTACGTTTATTATGTGTACAAAAGCTGCCATGTATAAACCGCCTTATATTCAATATATTGAGAAATATTTAATTAAAATATTTGCTTGATAAGCTATAAAATATTATTTTAAATAAAAATAATAAATCAACTAAATGAGATATTATATAAACTGAATATATGATTAAATAAAACTTTCAAGCGAAATATAAATAAAAATTTTATAACTAATTTCAAACTTATATGTATACTTAATCAAAATTTTTGAAGATTTTTTTATCTAAATAAATTTTTTAATATAATTCTGTAATCATCAATTTGCTGCATGCTACATTAACATTAAATCAATTTTAAGTCACTCCGTTCTTTCACATTTCTTCTATCGTTTAATAAGCAACAGTGTTTATTCAACATGAAACGATTTTACCTTGCTAACTTCTTTTACGCAGTTTATTTTAAGTCGTATCGTATGCATAATCTCTCAGTACACTACATTTACCTGATATCAGTTCTTTGCAGATTCTAATATCTCTGTGAGGTAATAAACACGATACATAAACGATGTAAGAACCAATAATATGGATTAATAAAAATTACAAATTTTCATCATATTTTCATGATCAATTTGACCTCATTGCGATTTTTGACATTAGTATATGTGTTAACACTGAACATAAAACTGTAATGACAGAATCATAAAAATATTTTTTTCACGAAAAAAAATTCAATCGTATGATTTTATATTTTGAAGTCATGCTATAACGTTATTGCGATTTACTAGTATTAAATTGATGTCTTATTGAATGGTCGTTGACCATTGATCATGCCGTTGCAGAATGCACGTAATCATCGTCATCGTAAATCAGTATAGTATTATCTAAACACACATCCTGTGAATGTATATGTAAAAAAATGTTATGTTTACATTATATTCGTATAATTTTTCCTAAATAATTCCTTTTGATAATTTCTATGTAAAACATGTTTTGTTAAACATTTTTTTATGAACGATAAATGCACCGTAAAAATATTATCAATTATTATTTTTTTATTCTTTGATGTGCGCAACAATAATTTATTTATGATATGTTTAATGCGATTGATAGCTATAAATTATTAGACGTCTGAAATTTTTGCGAGAATATCTCTCTGTATACAAGTAACAAAAATATTGCACGTGACTCCGACACAGTTGGCTGGTACACCGAAAACAGGAGTTAACAAACATGCTACACATGATGTATCATGTGCGTAGTAAGTTGAATACTAGTCTGGCGCTCTAATTCAGATGCGCTCGCAGCTTACCCGATGCAACATTACGCTCAATGTCATAGTACGTCAAGGAGCCAATTTGATAAAAATAAGTATTACAATACAATTCGATCTTTGACAGATTCAATCGTTTGTTTTATATCAATTCTTTAATAACAAAAAGTTTGCCTTGATATTTTAATTTGTAGAATGATAAAAAAATGATACCTTTAAATAAAAACCAATTTGGTTTTTAATTCATGGCTTATTAATGTATCATTCGCAATAATCATCATTTAAAACAAAGCATCAATTTCAAATCTTTACTTTAGTCGTAATAATTAATTTTTGTCGTTTCTAATATAAATATAATAATAAAGTTATTTTTGTTTCCAGAAAAGATGCAAGATAAAGTTATGCGAAATCCACAATTTGCTACTATTTGTGTATGCAAAAAAACATTTATTTCAAATATAATATGTGTACGATAAAATAGAAGAAAGAGAAAGAGAGAGAGAAATAATAAAAAACATAGAATTTATTTAAATAAATCAAATATGCGAGAGAAAAGTTATAAATTCTTAGTTACAATATTATAACAATTAAGTTTTAGTTATAACATTATAACAACATTATAATAATTATGACCGTATTAAAATAAAATGGAATTTTATCTGTTCCAGACATAACAGAAATAATTGCCGGAATATCGAAGGATTATCTTAGAAAAACGAGCAAAAAAAGGGACATTTGAATTTGTGATTAAAACTATCATGCCGTAGAACGTGTATTCCGAGAAACTGGAAGCTGTGTGTTCTAGTGATAACTGTAGAAGACATTATACGTTATCGCAATCACACGAAGACCATTTGGAATTCGAACTCGAGCGAAGACAGCAGAAGGGAAAAATAGTTTTAAAACGCAAGCGTCATAAAATATTTAAACCGGCCTGAACATTTTCACTAAAGAAATAATTCATTTCATGAAGATAAAGTGTAGAAGTCTGTATTTTAGTGTTTTATATATATGCCATTCGAATAAAGATAACGACAGAGTGATAATATCGTGAACTTAAAAGAAAACAACTGGCAAAATGCATTCCATACGTGCTCATCGGGTGTTAAACAAGCGCAAAACTGTGTTACAAGTATGGAAGATCGCCGGGAGATGCTTCGGCACAGATGTAGAATACAGACCAATCAGAAGTGTCCTCGTTGCCAATCGAGGTAAGTAAATTGTTATTAATTGTTAAATAATTTTTTTTCTTAACTTAATCTCTAAAATGTATTTTGATTTCTTCAAATATCGTATATTATTTCGTTGCATTGCAGTCAAGATATGACTAGTTACTTTCTATAAACGGATTTCTCACAAGAGATTACGAGAAACTTATCTTGCGAAATAGATAAGACATCACATGCAATATTACAAATCCATTCTTGATAATGTCACAAGCTTATTAACACACTTGTTGATGGCAATTCGTAAATATTATTGTTTTGTCATTATTTAAAATTTTAATAGATTATATACGCAGTGTACGTGTAATTGCAAAATTTGAGTTACATTTTTGCTTTATTCCCTCATGATACGAGTATATCGTAGTATTTTATTTGTAATTCATATGTACAAATTTGTTAGTAACATATTGAAAAAATAGTAGAAAAGAATTGGTATTAGTAGCTGCAGAATTAATACATTTCAAATAATTGCTACTTTCACTGGAAGCAATCATCATTACTTTCACTGGATATGATCGACGTTGCTCGAATTGATGAATTAATGAATGTTATCAGTGATAACTCGTTAATTTTTGTAGGACAAGGTTGTGTGATTAATCAACATGTGAAATAGCATCGTTCTTGATGTATCGAGTATCGAATATATCTTAGGCACTCCGTTTAATTAAACCGTATACCATAATTTATACCGTATTCATACCGTACCTAATACGTCTCAATGATTTTCGAAACTTATACATTTTTTATTTACATTATTATTCTAAAAATATTACGAGATTAATAAAAAATAAGACGTTTCAAGTATTCATACAAGTATTTAAAAAATTATTTTAAATATTCGTATGAATATTAATATTAAAAAAAATATATTAATTCTTCGGAAAATTAATTTTAATTTGTTTAATTCATTTTCATATTTTTTATTTTCATTTATTTTATTCATATTTTTTATATGGACGTTAATATTTTATAAAATAAAAATTTTTTAAAATGAGTTAAATTGAAATTTTAATTTTCTCTAATGAAAGTTTAATTAATGAATATCTTTTCTTAAAATTTTAATGAATCATTTTTCGTTATTTCTTTTATTTTCAATGTGCCCAATTTTAAGTTGTGCTGATTTTTTATGATTTTTTATAAAATCTTAACGTGCAAACATAATGTATTTCAGGAGAAATCGCTATTCGTGTGTTTCGTGCTTGTACGGAACTCGGCATTCGCTCCGTAGCAATATATTCAGAGCAAGATAAGATGCAGATGCACCGTCAGAAAGCAGACGAAGGTTATTTAGTAGGCAAAGGATTACCACCCGTTCAGGCTTACCTGAATATTTCTGAAATTATCCAAGTAGCTAAGGAGAATAATGTCGACGCCATACATCCTGGTTATGGATTCCTTTCCGAGAGAGCAGACTTTGCTCAAGCGGTCACTAATGCAGGCATCAGGTTCATCGGGCCTAGTCCTAAAGTTGTCCAACAAATGGGAGATAAAGTAAAATATTATTATAATATGTACAATATATGTATATTATTGACAAAATATTTAACATACGATTATTATTCGATATATTAAAAATTTATAATAGTAAACATATCGATAACTGCTTATTCCAATTAATGTCCAAATTAATTCCTGTTTTGCTTCGGATTAAAAATTTCTAAGCATAATAGTATAAAACATCGAAAATTTGTAGAACTGTTCAACATTCTGCTAAAAAATTTTTCGATTAATTTTAATTGTACAATTTTCCAAAAAGATCAAGATACAACAAATACAATATAATTTCGATAGGTGGCTGCCAGACAAGCGGCAATTGAAGCTGGAGTGCCCATCGTTCCGGGAACAGACGGACCGGTAACAACTTCTGACGAAGCACTGGAATTCTGTATGAAGCACGGCCTTCCAGTTATCTTCAAAGCAGCGTACGGAGGTGGAGGACGAGGTATGTCTGAGACATCAAGAACTAACATACCGTTTAATGTATTTAAAGATATAAAAGAAATTTGTAACGTCGCAAAACTACTTATAAAAGCTTGAAATTTTGGATCTTAAAACGGAAACGAATAGATTTATAATCTTTCCCTGTTTTAAGATTTGCTTCTTTATTGCATAAATAATTCGTTATTTTAGTATTATCTCACTTGGAAAAAGTTTTATACTATTGCATACACGTTATTCACATAAGTTAAAACGTGGAAAACAAAAGTAAATTGACCGTAAAACAATATAATCGGCTGTAGTCACTAGAAATTGTGAACATAAATCATATGGACAAAGAAGAAGAAAAAAATTTTTTTCCGCTGAATAACGTTCTATGCCTTCTATGGTATGGTATATTATGTATGGGAAACACGTCTATTCGTTATCGAACAATGCGAAAATTATCTGAACACAAACTACGTTTATGGCAAGTTTCTCAACGATAATGTCGCTTGCGTACTTACGTATATGCTAGACAAACGACAACGAAGTGTATGACTAATGTTCAAATTATGTAAAATATGTAAAAAATGTTTTTTAAAAATTATAATATACTATGTCATAAATAATAATTTGGAAATGCTGTGCTTTTAATATTAAATATAACAAAAATTTCAATCCAAACTAAATTTAAATTAAAATAAAATTTAAATAGATGTAAATCTTACAGAATATTTTGTCAATATTTTTTAAAATTAATTATATATGTCTTGAAAAAAATGTGACATTAAAAAATTTCACAGGTATGAGAGTTGTAAGACAGATGGAGGAGGTCCGTGAGATGTTCGATCGTGCGTCTTCCGAAGCGGCGGCTGCTTTTGGAAATGGCGCGATGTTCATCGAGAAATTCATTGAGAGACCACGTCATATTGAAGTTCAATTACTTGGGGATCACGCTGGCAATGTCGTGCATTTATTTGAACGCGACTGTTCTGTGCAGCGTCGTCACCAAAAGGTCAGTGCCCCGGTTAATTTTAATTTAGTGCACGTAACAATCAGTTAAAAATATCATGATTTCAATATTGCAAATTATATATTAAGTATTCAATAACCAATATAATATATAATATTAAAAGAGAACAGCAGCATTCTTTTTTAAATCTACTAAACAGATTTTAATTTCTATTTTAAGAAATAGCATTATATCTTTGCAAATTTGTAATTCTAAAAACAATTAATAAACGGTTCGATAATATAAATAACAATTTTAAAGAAGGTACCATCCATTGACCATCAAAATTAGTATAGCGCCTATCAATTAATTCTCTTAATTCATACTTCGTGTAAATCGGGACAAAGGTTATTGATATAAGAATCTTAAAGAGATTGAATAAGATACAGAAGATATCGTGCAAAGTACATGTAAGATATATGCTAAAAACTGTACTATACGCTAATGTAATATAAGAATTTTAAGTTTGAGCAATTTTCTTCAATTTTATGAACAAATTAGAATTCGTCGAGTTTTTTTCCTCAAGGCTTTCTCAAGGATGTTTGAATCCGAAAGGCAAGTAGGTAGGTACATTCACCGTGATTGCGTTCGTTCGTATAGCCCGAAACAAGGACAATGACGCAATTACACGAGATCCATGATTATAGCTCGCATGTTTACATAATAGTTCTAAATAGTAGTTTACATAATAATTCTAAAAATTAATAACACAATAGCTCGATATCGTAAAATATAGCCCAAACGGGCTTATTGCCGTTTCTATATTATATCAACTTGAAGAACCGATTAATAAAAAACTTGAACATATCAATCTAACCAGTTTTACGAAACCTTTATAAAACACGCAGGTTGTCGAGATTGCGCCAGCTCCAGCATTATCGTCCAAAATTCGCGAGAAAATGACTGAATACGCCGTTAAATTGGCAAGACACGTTGGTTATTCGAACGCCGGTACTGTGGAATTCTTGGTCGATGAATCTGGAAATTTCTACTTTATCGAAGTCAATGCCAGATTACAAGTTGAGCACACAGTAACCGAGGAAATAACAGGGTAATGAAGTAGATACAAAAAATATTCTTTTTCACATTTCTTCGTCACTTCACAATTTTACTCTCTTTTAATATTTTCAATGTAATTGTAAATTAATTGTACACTTAACTATATGGATATTTGCTTTATGCAAATCAATTTATATATATTTATATGCTGTCATCTTCATTCCTTCAGAATCGATCTCGTGCAATCCCAAATTCGAATCGCCGAGGGCATGACATTACCGGAGCTCGGTATGACGCAAGAGAAAATTATACCTCAAGGATTCGCGATTCAGTGCCGAGTGACTACGGAAGATCCAGCCAAGAGTTTCCAACCGGATACCGGAAGAATCGAAGTCTTCCGTTCCGGCGAAGGCATGGGCATCCGATTGGATGGAGCCTCCGCGTTCGCCGGTGCTATTATCTCGCCGTATTACGATTCGCTTCTTGTCAAGGTATGATGATGATACCAATTGCAAAGAAACCTTAATACATTTATCAATATTTGAAGAATATTAACAATATATATTCGGCTTTCTCAGGTAATCGCCCACGCCGGCGATCTTCAGTCGTCCTGCGCCAAGATGAATCGAGCCCTTCGCGAATTCCGCGTGCGCGGAGTAAAAACAAATATACCTTTTCTACTGAATGTTCTGGAAAATCAAAAGTTCCTCAACGGTATCGTCGACACGTACTTCATCGACGAGAATCCTCAGCTCTTTCAGTTACAACCGAGCCAAAACCGAGCACAGAAACTGCTCAATTACATTGGTACCGTCCTGGTAAACGGTCCCAGCACGCCATTGGCTACTCAGCTGAAGCCCGCGGACATCAAACCGCACATTCCGCAGATTGCTCTAGGTACACGATCGAATGTCAACGAATGCAATGGCGATAATCGGGGGCGACATAGCCTTTATTAAACTACACAAGAGATAATTTCGATAATCGAATCCCAATCCTATTAAATTTCGTTACTAGACATCAAATTAAATACTGTCCACGTTATGTAGCAAAATTACCCTGGCTAATTAGAGCAGAGGCGTACGGAGGATGTGCTTTCATGCGTGGGTCAGCAAAACAGGGATTGTATTTTTTTTTCTCTTTTTTTAATTTTTTTTTTCATGTGAACAGGATGTCTACTAATTCTCTGAACGGATTAACGTTTACATGAAGGCTGCTGTAATTAATCCTATGAATGTCTATGAATACTGAGATTTATTAAAAATTCTTTTAATTTTTAAAAAACTATTAACAAATGGATACAAAGTAATTTTTAAATACTTATTAATTTTTATAATATTTTCTGAGACTTCTATGTACAAAATCCATAAAAGTTTAACACCTGATTTTACATACTGAAGGATTATATTACGTTTATTAAATTTTAATCGATTAATAATTATTAATGATTTTGATTAAGGCAAACAGTGTAACATTTAATCATGATAACATGGAAATATGATATGACAGAAAAAATAGTAAACATCCTTTTTGCTTATAAGTAACAAACCGTTTCCGCTTTTCTGCTGGGTTTATAGGAACACTCGGTTTAACGGTTTCAAAAATTTACTTTTTATTATGTGTTATTCTTGTGTCTAAATTCCAACGTAATTATTGCACCGCGCTGCATTAAGCACACTGCACATTACGCGAATTCGTAAGTGGGCTCACGAAGCATCTTTATATGTCTCTACTTATCGTCATTATTTTAATAACAAGTAATAATGAAGCATGCTGTTTTTCGTTACTGGTTAGTATTTATTCGTCAATAATTCAATATTCCATTCTATACGCATAAAGAAACCCATTTATACTCAAAGTATCATCGATATATACGCTCTATGCGTTTACGCGTATGGGATAAATCCAATAAATCGAGATAAATCCCAAAAAACTTTGTCTCTTGAAGACTCATTGTCGTATTCTTATAATAGTGTTACTTACATCTCTAAATATTAATTTCCCTCTTGTACACACTTCACTCTTTATCGCATGCTTTTATTTTTTTGTTTGGCAATTTTTTAGACTTTGCTAAGCTTGCAGCTGCAGAAGAGACCAATGATCCCGACGTACCAGGTATGGTGTTACAGCGTTATATATAATATATATACATATATGTATGTATATACATATATATAATGCCTTTTCTTTATTTATATTATTTTAAGATTTAGTATTGTGCAGATTGAGAAGTTAAAAACTGAACGCTGGTATAGTATAACAAAGTTTTTGTGTTTAGTATATTTAAACAAAATTTTTAATTTGTTATTATTCTTTCAGATTGGCAGACATTTGTTTATTAAAATTTAATACGTTTTTCTAAATTTGACCAATTAATTTAATGTATTAAATACACCAGTATTAAACGAGCAATATAATAATGCCATTAATATATGTATTGCTACATTATATTAAAATATTAATTTGTTATTTAGTGTGTAGCGATATATTAATTTTAAATACTGTGCATATCGCATAAAATATTCTTAGTCTAAATTTGTGAAGCATTTTTGGAATAAAAAATCTGTTTAATAATGCTATACAATAATATTTAAAATATTTAATAAGAATTTGTATACTTTATATTTTACATTTTTATTTTTTATTTTTCATATTTTTTATATTTTCAGTATTTATGTTTTATATACATATAATTACATAAAGTATTAATAGTAAATAATCAACATAAGTAATAAATGTTTAATTAAAATTAAATAATTAATTTTAAATTATACTTATGATTATATTACATTAATAATATATAATTAAATATTATATACATTACAATTATGTTACATTGCATTTATTTGAAAAAATAAAAAAAGAAACCGTTTAAAATATTTATAAATATAGTATTAATACAACAAAAGCAAGTATTAAATTAATAATTATGCAAATACATTTATCTATAAATGGCTTGTTTTTATTTTCATGTTTTATCAACGATAAATGTCTATAATGCACCGCTTCTCATAAACATTGTTCACGCCTATTAATAACAGCACGTGTCAAATAACAATCCATTCTTTTTGGAAAAGCATCAAAAACTAATCCCTCTTCTGCGCTCCTTTACAGAACTTCTGGATCCTCCGAAAGGATTCCGACACATTTATAAGGAGCAAGGTCCGGAAGCTTTCGCCAAAGCTATTAGACAGCACAAGGGTCTTCTTTTGATGGACACTACATTCCGTGATGCCCATCAGTCCCTGCTGGCGACTCGTGTACGATCGCACGATTTACTAATGATCTCCCCATTCGTCGCTCACAAATTCAGCAATCTCTATTCGCTGGAGAACTGGGGTGGTGCTACCTTCGACGTAGCTTTAAGGTTCCTCCATGAGTGCCCTTGGGAACGCCTGGAAGATATGAGGAAGATCATCCCTAATATTCCATTCCAAATGTTGCTGAGAGGCGCTAACGCTGTCGGGTACACAAACTATCCCGATAACGTTGTCTTCAAGTTCTGCGAACTGGCTGTGAAAACCGGCATGGATATCTTCAGAGTATTTGACTCGCTTAATTATCTACCGAATCTTATTGTCGGTGAGTTTCTTTTATAAGCGGCCTAAATAATCACTTAACTGACGAAGTGACATTCTCGAAATATTCTTAATTTATTTTACGAGTAATTCAATGTCGTCTTCCGTTAAGCCTAAACTTGAAATATTTATGTGTAAAAATTTCTGCGCTAAGTGCGACTTTCATTTCACAGGTATGGAAGCCGCTGGAAATGCCGGGGGTATCGTCGAAGCGGCGATATCTTACACGGGTGATGTAAGCGATCCGAATCGTACCAAGTACAATCTGAAGTATTACACCGACTTGGCGAACGAGTTAGTCAAAGCGGGCACTCATGTCCTAGCGATCAAAGATATGGCTGGATTACTCAAACCAAGAGCAGCCGAGATGTTGATCGACGCGATCAGGCAGAAGCATCCGGATGTGCCTCTCCATATTCACACGCACGATACTGCGGGGGCCGGAGTAGCCTCCATGTTGGCCTGTGCGAAGAGCGGTGCCGACGTCGTGGACGTTGCTGTTGATAGCATGTCCGGCATGACTAGCCAACCTTCTATGGGCGCTGTTGTTGCTTCTCTTCAAGGTACAATAAATTTTTAATTTTGTGTGAGCGATCATAAATTAATTTTTCATATAATTTTCATTTATTTGCTGTATTTATACGTGACAATTCTTAAACAGCTTCAATTACGCTTTAATTATTATTTTAATTGCTACTATAACACTGCAATGTTTTTTCAACAGTTTATTTAAATTAAATTTATTAACAGAATTGGAGTTATATTAAAATTTAGTACTGTGAAACTAAGACAATTTTCAATATTATGATAGGAACGGATATTGACACAAAATTGGATCTACCTGATATCTCCGAGTATTCCGCGTATTGGGAGCAAACGAGAACGCTTTATGCACCTTTCGAATGCACGACAACGATGAAATCCGGAAACGCAGACGTCTACCTTAACGAAATTCCCGGTGGCCAATACACGAATCTGCAATTCCAAGCTTATTCGCTTGGTCTGGGCGAATTTTTCGAGGATGTAAAGAAGGCGTATCGGCATGCCAATCTCTTGCTCGGTGATATTATCAAAGTTACGCCGAGCTCCAAGGTTGTCGGCGACTTGGCGCAATTTATGGTACAAAACAAACTGACTGCCGATGATGTTCTCAAGAGAGCTGAAGAATTGTCGTTCCCTAAGTCAGTGGTCGAGTTTCTTCAGGGTGCCATTGGTGAACCCCACGGAGGATTTCCTGAACCTCTCAGGTAAGATTTTGCGTTAACACAATTTAACACGGATGTTAATTTCTCGGCAATCCTTTCATTGCATTTAATTTGCGTTTGTAATTGGATCAGGTCGAAGGTTCTCAAGGACATGCCACGCGTGCAGGGTAGACCAGGCGCGAGTTTGGCATCGCTCAACTTTGATGCCCTGAAGAAGGAGCTGAAAGAATCTCACCCACATGTCACCGAAAAAGACGTCATGTCGGCCGCACTTTATCCTCAAGTAACGAAGGACTACTTGAACTTCAAGGAGCAGTTTGGCCCGGTAGATAAATTGGAGACCAGAATCTTCCTCACTGGACCTAAAGTAGGCGAGGTATTCGATGTCACGATCGAGAAGGGAAAAACTCTCGGCATCAAAACTTTGGCGGTTGCCGAAGATCTCACGAAAAATGGCGAACGCGAGGTGTTTTTCGAGATGAACGGTCAACTGAGATCAGTATTCATCAAGGATAAAGAGGCTGTCAAGGTAAACGATACTCACATATTTATCATGTACTATTACTTTATACTATCAGGTTAATACTTCAATTAAGTTACAATTAAAATAAAATTGAAGTGTGTTAAATAACAATTAGATTGAGATTACCATTTGAAAATAAGATTGAAGTCAATTAAAATAAAATTGCAATTAAATTAAGACTAAATGAATGTCTTAAACAAAGTGCGACACAAATTTTCTTATTCTTTGTACAGGAATTGCATGTGCATCCGAAAGCGACGAAAGGTGATAGCAATCAATTGGGGGCGCCGATGCCCGGCGAAGTGATTGACATCAGGGTAAAAGTGGGCGACACCGTGGAAAAAGGTGTGCCATTAGTCGTGTTATCCGCCATGAAGATGGAGATGGTTGTGCAAGCGCCTAGAGCAGGAAAAATCAAGAGCCTTAACATCAACACGGGCATGAGAATAGAAGGAGACGATCTCATCCTGACATTTGAATAGGTTCTCACTTTGTGATAGGACCGACCGACATTAAAAATCAAGTCATATAAAGGCAACACCAAATATTTATTGTTATTCGCATCAATATTAGTGCGTGTGGAAGACAAGATCTTCAGCAATCTTTGTACGAAGCTTGGATTGAGAATTTTCCGTTTAATATATTAGTTTAACATTCTGCTTTATCGATGACCATCGTCTTATCGAGAATCGTCGGTGACCACTGTTTATAATTCAAGAATTTTTACTAAGTATTGACGAATTTTTTAAAAGATTTATTACATTAATTGTTATTAATTTTTTTTAATAATTCTATTTCTTAGATTGTTGTATATAAGACCACATATAGAGAATTTTATGGATGTCCATCCATAAATTAAATAGGCTATTTTAATATTGAATTAATTATTTCTTCAAAATAGATTTCATTTTTATTGAGATGTTATATTTTCATTTTGAAATATTAATCAAAATGTTTTAAACATCTTGTACAGATTTATATATTTGTTAATTGCAAGTGCAATTAATACAATAAAGCTGCCTAAAAAATGACAATTAATATATACAGCACTCTCTTAAGGAATTCACTAAAAAAAAAAACCTAAAAGAATTCGACAATAATACTTCTAATGTAAAATTTTCTTAATAATTCACTCTAAAACTTTTATAAACAATTAGTAAACACTCTTACACATTTCATTAATAAAAGACATAATGCATTATATTTTTTTCCTTATATTTTAATCGTAATATAAATAGATTTTTAATATAAATATAAATAATTGTGGTAAATTCGAAATTGATGCGCTTGTATTAATCAAAAAATATTTTCAAGAAATTTACACACATTCACATAAAACGATTATATCGATGTGGTCCGGTTTATCTATTCATAATGAGCAACGTACAAAAAGATGGAAAAATGATCAAGTATCTTCTTCAGCACGATTCTATATTAATTATAGCGTGTATATATAAGCGATTACTTCGATAATTTAATTACGATATCGAGCTAAGCCTTCACGAACGATTTAACAAATACTTAGAAAAAATAATTCAGGGAACAAAGACTAGAATATTGCTGAAAAGCCTTGTCTTTACAAGATCAAGATCAAATGTTACATCTTTTAAAGAAAAACAAATTGTTGTTCAAAAAGAATTATTTTTAGTAAATAATTATAAAAATTATCCATGTTCTATAACTTTACATGTATTATATAAAATTATATATATACTTAATTTTATATGTTCCATAGTTTTACAACATAATTTTACTTTAACGCGCAGATTTACCAAGAGTTATATTAAAGATGTAACAAAATAAATCTCTATAAATATGTATATAAATGTGCCATAAACGCGGATATGATATTCTAATTGTATAGATGCATGTTGTACTTATTGCAACATTTCTGTTATTGCAAATTATATGTAATGTTGATAATATATTTTTAAAAAGACAATTTTTTTTAATAAGAAAACTAAGAAATCGCGTTATTGTATGATATAAATATAACAAATGTAAAATGAAAAATTGTTTTATATATCTATGGTATCAATATATTTTTACCTTAATCGTTTTTAGAATTTGTAATAATTTGTTCCCTTAATCAGAGAAATAAATTATTTCTCAGTACTTTCTCTAACTAAAACTACAGCACAAAAAGAATTATATACTTACGATCTATACATTAAGTTATTTTTAATATCCTTTCACGTTTTAAATTAAAAAATCTATTCTTTTTACAGAAAAAGCACAATTATCCTCTTTATGATTCTAAATCGAATTATTTCTAATAAATGCATTTTTGGATTAACATGCTGTATTACAGATTTTATTATTTTGTTAGAAAATTGTTGAAAGAATAATTGTATATTATTCATTCATCAAAACTTGTTCTTTATAAATACCCTATATTTCTATATGTATAAATTTAATTAACTGCTAAGTTAATTAAAATTAAATAATTTATTATATCATTTAATTTAGATATTTTAGATAAATGTAACTCTATATATATATATATATATATGCACAAAAGCATCTTATTGTAATATTTTATTGTGATTAATTTTTTGTATTAATATTTTAAAAGTTTCTATACATTTTTTATAAAAATATTTATATGTATTTTTAACCCTATCGCCATTATATACATTATTTTAATTTATTATCTTCCAGTTAAAGCATTACTACAAAATAATACATATTACAAATTTTTCATTTAAGATTTAATTTTTATTTGATAGTATCTTTAGCAATATCTTTAATACTTCTTTTATAAAGGTGAAAGGGTTAATCAAAAGTAATCAAAAAGGTAAGGATAGGATTTTTGGAAATAATCAAAAAGCTTGAGAGTATTTTGTAAAATTCGAAGCTTAGACGAACGGAGTGCATCCATTTATTGTAATAACCCATCATATACTCGAAAGGAGAAGGTCGTAAAGAAGTTTTCATGATTCTCTGCAAATATGCGAAAACGTGGCAATAGACTTATGATGTTTAAGTCTGGGCGTTTACAGATTGTAAATGACAATGGTAAGAGAATATGTCACCGAACGCCGACAAATATATATATAATATATATGTATATATATAAAACATTGTATAAGTTAACATTTTCGACTAAATCTCTTATCGGTGTATCGAAACCGATACAAATATAATTACAATATATCTGTATAATAAATATGAAATATCGATATATATGTATATGTGTACAATATATATATCATAATCGTAAGTTTCTGCTGATATATTTAGCAATATCTTGTCTGAACGATAAAGAGAATCTTTTTTTTCGGTATTTTTGTCTTTTGATAAAGTTTCTCGAGATTACTCGCTAAGAAGATCGGTCCCGAATTTTTTTTCCACACATTGCGCGTCTATTTAAAAAGAAACCGGTCGTGGTGACTGCTGTATCGCACAATTTACACTAAAGCGATTTTCGGTGACTAGATACTTCGAAACCGTAAACTTCTCCGCTTACAAGTACGTACGCTCGTAGTAACATGATATATGCGAACTGGAGGTAAATATGTGTCGATGAAAAAGGTAAGAGTGAACTAGTGAGAGAGAGACTTTGGAAGGCAAAGAGTGGACGAACTCTTAAAAACTATCGACCCGATCGGTGGATCCGTTCCCACGAATGATTCGGCACCATTCGCCGCCGTCGACTCGTCGAGTCGATAGTTCGATATCAATTGCTTGTTGACAAACTTCCCCGTTTGCACTCCGAATGAAGCAACTAACAACGAAATTAAAATAGATGTAGTTCTATAAGTACGGAACTTGCGTTCCACACATCGTCACCATTATCGAGGAATCGAGGGAAGAAAGTCCGCACAAAGGGGTGAACTTTCAAGGCTGCCGCATCTGATAAAATGCGCATAACATAACACGCGATTAACCCTTTACGATCCAAGGTTACATCATGCCGATCGGAGGTGGCGGAGCATTTTACACTTATTTTGCACTCATATCTAAGTTTACTGGCTATTCTGATATATCGAGGCCACTCAAGGCCGTATAATCGCGAGAATATTTAAATAAATATTATTTATCATACTTGAATCGCAAAAAGTTAATCACAAAACCACGAGAACAAACGTTTATGACGTTTATAAAAACTCTAGAATGTGAGGTGTAATAAATTGAATAGTACAGGCTTAAAATATTCAATACCTCCATTGGAAAGTAATGAGATATTAAATCTTAATGGATAGAACATATTTTGCCTATCTTATTTACAGAACAGACAGAGAATTTAAAGCATTCGTTGTAAAACTTGTTTCCTATCGTCACTAGAGCGACGTGTGTTCGATGAGTCAACAGGTTTTTCGATGTTAACAATTGGTCGCGTGACGATGTTGGGTGTCCATTCAAGTTAATACGTCAATTTAAGGGAAGCCGTTCAACAAGCGAATACGTATCTGTTAAGAATCGGCTTTTAGTATAAACAGTAGGTAAGTTATATAGCGTAGGTATTCAAAGTAGAAAGTGTAAAGTATCACAAGAATTACAATAATCGTAATAATTACGTTACGTCGCAAAGATTAAGTTCTTGACCTTACTACATCGATCGCACAGTAATTATAAGCGCTTTTAATTCGCGTCCCGCGCTTCGAGCACGCGCCGATAGACAAAGGGATCTCTATCAAGTCGGATAATCCTCTGTAAATACATCAGTCTTTGACACAATAATTATAATAACACCACTGACAGAGTAAAGCCGTGAGAAATATCGCTTTATGGCATGAAGACGAAAGTTTTTTACTTATATAAAATACGATTCGAGTTCGGAAAGGTGATCGAATGTGCTACATTTGACCGGATGAGAGCATCTCATTCTGGATAAATTCTGCGAAGGAGACCTTTTAGTTAGAAGAGAGAGAAAATGGATTTCGATGGAGTCCATTAATACGATGCATAAGCACTTATCGAGAGTATTCAAAAAGCAGCTCAGCAGAATCGTTCTTCATGCGCGGCAAGCCAAATCGCTCGGCTGGAGAATAAGACGTCAATCTCGTTAATATATTGCAAGAGGTGCGTGTTTCTATTATCTCGATAATACGAAGGTTTTGATTGTATGAATAAAACATGAGATTTTTAAATCTTTCTACCTAGAACCAGGATAATAGTCCGGGTTAATAGTAACGGATAAATAATTAATACACTTGCATTGATAATTTTATGTACTCGTCGGTTTCACGCTACCCGAAGGTTTACGCGCAAAGTTTCAAGTGATAGGATATAGAGGAGCAAGAAGAAAAATAATAAATAACAATTGACAAACTTATCTAAAACGTTCATCATTCACGTTCATCATATAATGTAACTTTTGACAAAAGTATATCACAACGCGATAACAAATTTAATTTAGCTAAAACCGCCTCTCGATTTTCCAGCTCGATTCTCGAGCAAATCCCCCGCTCAAGTAGCAATACAACGATTTTATATTTGAAATTCTGCCGTAGCTGGCAGCAATTAACTAACATTATTATCAAATTTCGATCAAGTATTTTAGCCCACGATGGCGCGTGCGTGCACCAAACCAATTCCCTTAGGCCATACAATTGATTTTCAAGCTGTTCGATTAAAGCGTACGAATGTCGCGCGACTTCAACTCGCGACTTAAGTTGCTGTAGCTTGCGGCTGAGGCGGCTGAGGCGGCGTCGGCGCCGGTGTGTTGACGTTTGGCCTATAAAATCGGTTAACTAATTGTTTCAAACTCATTACAACGCCCAGTCCGGTTCCTGGTTCCATGTTGATGAACGAGTCGAGATTATCCTTGCAGGCTGAAATGCATGAAATGCAGCCGATGAATAAAAAGTGTGTCATAAACAGATCGTTCCGCATACACACATACACACGTGCAGTTCGAAAAAGCAACAACTGATACAACTAAAATAGAGAGGTGACGAGAACAAATAAACGATGTTCAGGAAAGGAGTTGTAAAGGTCCCGTTTTTGAATGAGCTACGAGGGTATGATATTTCCAAGAAAGCCAAGATGCAGCGAGGGTTGTACAGGAACTTTTTCTCAGTTTCCTATACGTACTTGGTGTCGAAATCGGGGGATAATCCGGCGGTGTCTTGATCCAAGTGCCGTCCTTGCGCTTCATGTGATGCCGATTCGACGCGAACTGCTGAAAGTACACGCTGGCGGGCACCAGGCGGAATCTTCTGTGATACTCGGGCCGCAGCGCCTCGTCGGACCGGAAGGTCTCGGTCGCGTACTTCCAGAAATGCGTCGGAAACGGCAGGCAGCTTTCTAAATCGTACACCACCGCCCTTTCGTCGGGCGCGTAGATGAGAATGGCATGATAGTCCTACAGAGAGAGAGAAAGAGAGAGAGAAACAGGGCAACGTTCTCGTGAAATGTCACATAAAATTAGGGAGCACTGTAGCGTTTCTTAATTCTAATTATCATCCCACTGTGCGATACTAACCCACACGATTAATTTGTCCTCGTCCTTCCCCGATCGTTGACGCCAAAGGGGAACGTTTCTGCGTGGGTTGCTCACAAAAACAACGTGACAATGTTGCAATTCGGAAGGATGCCTAGTCGCTACGTCCTGGCACAGCTTCCATACGTTTTCCTCGCTGAAATTTAGTATACATCGTCTTTTATTCTCGATCAAAATCATCCGGGCAAGCTTTGTTTTAAAAAAATACAGTTTGCAAAGAGAAATAGTTGTACGCGAATTAACGAAACATTTTATTCATTATTTATATCACAGATATTAATAAAAGAAAGAACAAACTTAAATTGATATATGCAATAAATTAATTTCCTTACCTTAATTTAAATTATATTTGGAAAAAATCAAAGAGATTTTTATATTAAGCTATTTAGTACCACACACCACTTATATGCATCATTATAAGTACTTAATAAAATATAAATTACTGAAATAGAACAATTGATACGTTTAATAATATTAATAATAATATTAAAATGTGATTAATATTATTATTAATAAATTAAGTATCTAAATCAACTGTGGATTGTTTCAAACAAGAGAAAAATGCCAACATAGTACATATTACCTCAGTCAAGATTAATAATAAAATAAAGATAAGATTAATAATATTAAAATATCAAATTACCTCAGTCAGAATTAATAATAAAATTAATAAAGATAAGATTAATAATATTAAAATATCAAGTTGTATGTTATATTTCTCCTTTATATCCTATATATATGGAAGTTATATATATGAAAAACCATAAAATTACAGTATTATAATAACGCAATAAAGAGATTTCAAAGGACATCATATTTTAATAATAGCCTTAATTACAGCAAAAGAAGCTTGATTTTTGAGAATTACTTTGAAAATTGCAAAAATCACAAAAATCATTCTGAAAGACAGTAAAAGTTGTAAAGCAAAATAACATCGACGATGGTAGAAACACAGTGCGCAGCTGTTAAATCAGATACTCACGAGACGTATTAGTAAAAAGCTAAGAATTGCTTCTCCAACCCGGTTACGTGTTCCGCGCAATTACGAGGGAAAATGAAACCGATCCATAATCGTGCTCGTGCAAGCGGTTTAGCGCGACAACGGCTTCGCGTGCCGCCACATTTCGTGCGCATTATTTATCGCATGCATTATTAATTGCAATAAAAAGCGGGCTCGCGCGTGCACATTCGCGCCCGTTTAAACGGGCACGTGAACCAGCCGGTAAACGGCGTGGTGATGCCAGCACGGCTGTGCATTAGTGGGATGCCTCGTAAACAAAAATTCATTTCGCAGAAAGCAACTGGAGCGGAAAAGCGCGAATAGGCAGCCGCGCAAAGCGCGCTCCCGTTAAATCTCTGACCTATATATTTATCGATCTCTTTAAAATGGGTTACTTCGTATCGAAACATACACTTGCCGATTCGACTCTCCATTCGCGAATTACAAATTTACACGAATCTTCGTATTTATAAACCCAGACGGTTCGGAATAAATTCAATCCACGGGACAAAAGTGTTATTTATATTCCAGGATTAAAAACTGCGATTTTTAAACTTTGTAATCAGCGTACGCCGCGCTGTTCTTCGACAACTTTGTCTCTCGCTATTAACGAGAAACGCGCCCGTTGAGGGCAACGAGAGAGCGGGTCGACGGCCGAATGCGGCGTACAATTTTCGAATTACGCGCCGCGCGCGCGAAGATGGCCGCGTGCCTCGCGCGCGCGGTCGTCCGCACCGTCGCAACGTATCGATCGGAGTGCATGCCGCAATACGGCGCGTTTGTTTGTCCGAGAATCGATCGGCGCGACCACGGCACGACCGGGTCGGGGTCGGGGCACGCCGTCGGCGACCCGCGGTGGATGACGCCGCCGGGAGGGAGGGAGGGGGGGGGGAAGTGGGAGGCACGCAGGTGTCACTTACCAGTAGCAGCTGGTGTACACGCAGTCGGACGCCTTCGTGAAGAGCGGCACCAGGGGCTTCGCGGTCACGCGAGGTTCCACGGCCATTCTGCGTTCTGCGGACGTTTCCTGCCGGACGCGCGGGACACGACGCGAGATAGGACGCAGGCCGTGGGCGCACGGAACACGCGGAGGCGCGCGCGCGCGCACGTTAAGTGGACCGCGACGTCAGGCACCACGCGAACCTCATAACGAGACGCCTCAAACGATCTCGAGCTCTCGTCCTCGTTCTCAGCCGCGACGCGCACGACCGACCGACTGGAGCATTCGTGATTCGACTGCTGTCAACTGCGGACAGGTGGACTACTACTACTGCACCTCGGCGCGCGCGCCTCGCCTCGGCCGACGAGCTAGTGTCCCCAGATCGAGTAAGAGAGCCCCACCACGCGGCGCTCTCGCGAACCTCTCTTGGGCACCTGCGCAGCACGATCGTCTTGACTTTGACAGATTCGTACTCCGATGATACTGTTAACTGTGCTAGTGTGCCCGGACGCCTCGGGGTGACTTTGGGCGAGATTTCCATCGAATTAATTTAGACGCAACTTCTACGAAATATAAATCCGTTCGATGAATAAACAAAAATGTTTCAGGTAGAGTCAGAAAACAAGTAACGGAGCTGGAGAAAAAAAAACAATTTTAATGTTTTTTTTTTAACACTTTCTTCGTTCCCTCTTCGTAGCTGCAGCAATATTTTTACGAAATATACCCGCGATTGAGCGCGATCGCGCATGTATGGATCTTTCCCACGATTTGGTAACGTTGAGTCTGCACTAAAATTTTCTCTTCCTCGCTTTCGCCGAACTTTTCATGATATAAAATAAATCTATTTTGGCTGCGGTCCGATTCATGCTCACAATGCTTTTGGAATACGTTCATCCTTGTCCTTAGTCGAATATTAAATAAAGATAAATGATGATCACGAGCGCTGCAAGCGTAAATCGGACCGCAGCCTTTATTTTATTAAATAGCATATGTATATACTTGAGAACACAAAGAACAGACCTATGGTGTGTTCTTGTGTCGATATATAATGCATAACACGGGAATAAATGAGACGCACGAAATGCGTACATTATTTCTACTCGCGTTACATTATTATCGATGATAAATGAATTCGATAAAAAATAAATGGAGTAAAAAATGAGTCATCTCGTGCTGTCGTCTGCTTTATAATGTTTATATTATGCAAGAGACTATAATTCGCATGTGTGCGAGAGTGTGTTTTTATTCACATTTTACGTACATCTAATTACTGTCGTCTTTTCATACATAAATGAAATGTGAACATTAGGAGCAGTAGAAATAGCCTGTCAGTTGTGATAAAAATTGTAATGCTTGATAAGTACCATGATATCAGAATTCATGTTTTGCCCACGAGCTGCGATTCCTACGGGAAAAGCGCGTTTGTTGTAGCCTTCACACTATTTGTTTAGTGCACATCACTTGTTGATAACGATAATGATAAAAACTTGGACTTCGGATATCACACGACTTATCGCGCGTATATAAGCTTGCCGAACACGTCACACATGCTTACTTCGCAAGTGTTGTTTTCCACGGGTTTCTCGCGAAACGCAATTTGTCGCGTTTGTATTTTTTCGCGTGCACATTAAAGTCAAGTAATAATTACACAACGTAAACAATAACGACCACGACGATGGCTATAAATCCTGCGAAGGCTATCCTCCGGCTAGGAAGGACCGCATTATTCATATGCGACGTCCAGGAAAAATTCGCGAAGGCTATATTCCAATTTGACAAGATAATTCAAAACTCAACGAAACTGGTAAATCTATCACATACCTACTCTACGATTTATGACAATTTATGTTATGACGAAAACGCATGTTGAGGTTATGTGATTTCCCATAATTGTATATCAACTTATTTTTAAATTGCAGATATTGTTGCACCAATGCATTGTAATATAAAAATACGATTGCTTGCAGATTAGTGCTCTGAGAATTTTGAACGTGCCTATGCTGGTTTCCGAACAGAATCCAAAGTCTTTGGGAAAGACTATTTCTGAACTTGATATCTCTGGAGCCAAGGGACCCTACGCAAAGATGACATTTAGTATGTGTACTCCTGAAGTAAGTACATGTTCCTCTGTCGTTCATTTGTTGTGCTGCAAATAGTATTAATACATAAGTGCGTTTTACTCTCTTTCAGATCAACAAGGAGCTCGCAACACTTTGTAATGGACAAAAACCAGAGTCTATTATACTTATAGGCGTCGAAACGCATGTCTGTGTAGAAAATACAGCTGTCGACTTAAGACAGTACGGTTACGAGGTTCATACAGTGGCAGACTGTTGTTCGTCACGTACTCAAGAAGACAGATTACTAGCTCTGGAGGTATATTATGTGATTGATATCGCACCCTTGTTTCAAAAGTTTTATTTCTGTCATAACTAAAAAAAAAGATTTTCGAGTTGCTCTACTATGACAAACATTATCCTATCAATTATCAAAAGTCCGAAAGATTTAATTTTTTTGAATGTCACTTTGAAGTAAGGGTATGATATATTTATTTATTACTTATTGTTTAAATATGTTTTTCACAGAGAATGCGGGACATAGGATGTCACATAACCACTTCTGAGAATGTTATATTCAAGCTTATACGGGACGCAAGTCATGATCAATTCAAAAATTTACTGACTCTTGTCAAAACGCCAACCCCATACACAGGATTAGTTCCTGTCTCGAAAATATAAGTGCTCTTGAAAAGTTATTTTTGTATTGTTTTTTGTATATAAATACATTTATACCAATGGGATATAAATTACAGTTAATGTACAATCGCGAACGGTCCTGAGAAATAAAGAGGCTATATTTTATCAAAATATCAATGTATTTTATATTTATACAGGGTATGAAAAGGCTTAATGTAAACTTTATAAGTACTTCGTAAATCAAATCAGACTGAAATCCTCACACTTTACTTCATGCCTGTAGAACCAAATCCGTCTGCGCCTCTACTTGTATCAGTTAAAGTATCTACTTCTTCTATCTTGGGATATGTAATCTTTTCACATATTAATTGAGCTATGCGATCGCCAGGCGCAACCTCGAAATCCTCATTGCTATGGTTGAATAGGACTACACCAACGTTACCACTGTTTCAAAATAAAAAAAAATAAAGTAAATGACAGAAAATTAAAAAATAAATAAATAAAGACAATGACATTCTGACTGCCTCTGTCTATGGAAAGTATACATACCGATAATCTGCGTCTATCACGCCCGCGCCAACATCTATGTGATTTTTCCATGCTAGACCAGATCGTGGTGCAATCCTGCCGTACGTGCCGAAGGGAACTTCTATTTGCAAATCAGTCTTGACTAATTCCTTGCCATGGGCTGGTATAATATACTTGTATGCACTGTATTACACAAGAGAAAAAGCAAATTTTAGGAACGCCCACATGATCTTCTTTGTCAAATTTCAGTGATTATTAAATCATATATACAGAGAAATGCTAGAATCATAATACTCGTCAAGCACATTAATTATTGTTATTAGTTGATTGCTTCCTCTAAGGGCTTATTAAGTCTCTATCTATCGAAGCTTGTACATAACTAAATCCAGCAATTGTAAAACCGATGCCACTCTCTTATATTACTACAGCTACTAGCACGTGCAGAGTGATAGAAATCAGTATCGTTTGAGAATGTACCTTCGTAGATCGTAGCCCGCCGCATAATCCGAGCCCTTCGACGGCGGGAACGCCTTCTCCGACAGCTTCGCGTACTTCAGCACGTTTCCTGACATGACAAAATCGTTAACTTTCGCGAATTCCTCGCAGTCCGATCCACAAGTATGTCAACAATGCTACGCTATGCCACTCCGAGCTTTCGCTAATCGCTTCCCGCCAATTTGCCGGGTTGGCGCCCAAAAAAAATGTGGCGACAAACAGCTGCATCCGGCGTTATTCATCTTATCGCCGCGTATCCATGTGTTTTAATTTTTATGAATCAGCCTGCGAGAGATACGTTTCGCAAAGCTAAAAGAAGACCGTGACATATTTTGGCAATTGCGGTCACCGTGATAACGTGATAACGAAATTAGCTAACGTAGCCGTTGTTTGTGCCGCGGAATTTGAACGTACGGATCTTTCATTTCTCTAATAAAACGAGAAGAAAAATTATTCTTAATGACATTTAACAATGTTTTTTTTAACGTTAAATTATTTTTATTCTGTCATACCAAGGAGTATTATTTGACTATTCCTTTAAAGCTACGGTAAATATAGGAAAAAAAACGTACATTCAAATCCAATACTGTTGGAATATCATTCTTATACAATAGACTATATAGTATGTATATGGATCTATATAGAGACATGTGCTCATAGAGAATATATAATAGTATAATCACCGACGAGATATTATTAATGACCGACACCCTTACGGGAGTTAGCGTGGCTGCTTTAGTAATTGCTAAAATTTAAGCAATTAGTCAATAATATAATATTAATTTAGTGATTTATTGTTAGATCAATGTTTTTTAGACATGTACATTGTAATTCATCTGTATTATAACTATCGCTAATAGTTAATTTGATTTAAAACTGCATTCTGATAGTTACCATACGTGTTTGATTATCCAGAGAGATGGTTAAACAGATGAAAAAAAATGTAATTTTGTGGCGATATATTTGATATCATAGCATTATAAGTATTCATACTTATTTATAAAGCATTTATATAATAAAAATCATGATCTTAATAATGTATTATTCAAATAAATCGCAAATTTGTCAAAAGTCGATAATATCGACACTCTGCAATTACCTCCGGGCCCGCCGCGGGCCCGCCGGGCTAGCACGAGAATTTGCCTAGGGCTGGCGGTCTTTAACTTTATCTCGTCGGTGGTATAATTAACAAAACCACGTGTCGTTTGCGTGCAGGTTAATGTCGGTGACCGACCTCTCGCGCGGCTGCATAAAATTCGGCATACACAGATCGTCGTCATCGCTCGCACGATGTGAAACAGCAAGAAGGTGGAACACGCATGCAAACGTATACCAGTGTTTTGATATTCCGGAAAAAGTACTGCCTCTTTGTTCCGCGTGCGACTGTGCGTTGACGCGCACGCGTGCCTCGCCCCGTGGAAGACGTGGAGATGCGATGCTGCACGCACGCTGGCACACGCGCGCAATTTGACGCGATCACCGATTGCTATTCAGCGACATTGTATACCGATAGCAAAATGAGGCTCACAAAGAGACTTTATGTTCGAATCGTTTGCACGATCGTGAAAAAAAAAATCGATCATGCTTGTTTATAACAACGAAACTATTCCGTCGAAACGACAGCTCGTACTGTATGATCTCGATTAAATTTCAATTCTATAGGCGTTTTGCGAATGGTTTTACAGCGATACGCGGAACTCCAATTAATTTAATCAATAATTAGCCTGATAATTATAATTAATAATTAATTAACTAGCTAAGCAGCAACACTTACGGTATTTTGATATATGTATGTATAATATAGATCGAATTATAAATTTCTTATTTGATACACGAAAAAATAGAGATTATAATGAATGAAAACTATAACAATTTTTGCTGTAAACAGTTCTGCCGATTAAATTAATCGGTGATTAAGTTAATCAATTGCATTTTGATCGTTAAGTTGCTCTTAACGTTTTCTTAATTTCTTTTTAATACTAAACATCATCCTCGCTTTTGTTTTGCCCCTGAATCGTTTTATTTTTAGAGCGATTGAGAGCCTGCCTTGTCTTTTTATTCAAGTTTTTACAGCCGATGTGTTACTGCAGCCCACGATATCGATAAATGGATTATAGGCGGATATTCTGCTGTTAATTGAGTCGTCCACGTTGTATGTATGTACATACGTGCATTAATTACACCTGATACGTGTTCCATTTTTGTTGTATGCCAGCGCGGTTACGATGAGCCTCTTTGCCTGGTGATGTAATGTATGTTACTCGTCGTTGCTGCGCGAGTTGTTTGCAACCCACATATATAGAGCATTCGATAGGAACGTCGATATCTAATCAATCTAATGCCACGAGGTCGAAGGAGTCATTCATTCTTTTCATGGAAAAATGAAGCAAAACTGTTATAAGTTCGAAAATAACTTAAAGAATCGTATGCCTTGACGTTACCGACAAGGTCTGCCCTGTCATACGGAAGTCAGCGAGCGTACGCCCGATGGATCATCGTAAAAGGGCCTCTGATCGAGTCGATGGAGACCCTCAAACTTAACCTTATATCTTTAATAAAACGCGATGCGTGATAAGAAAATTATCACATTTATCGGCTTCCTGATAGAACTTGCTCCGCTCGGTTTCATTTGGGGCGCTGAAAAGGTCGGGTGTCGGCCAGGCGACGAGGTCCATCGCGGCACACGTTCCAATCGTATCTTAAAATACGATTAGAAAATTAAACAAATTATGTTGACAAGATTTGTGCTTCGCGAAATACTCTAGAGAAGTTAATTTTTTGCATTTAAACATCCAAACTTAAAAATTTTATTGAATTGGTTGCTCGGAATCGTAATTCGTAGCTGTAATTTCGATCGGACTCTGATTTAATTATTGCAAAACGATTTAATCGACAAAACAATATGAAGAAACAGCGCGAAATTGCAATGTTAATAAGAATAAATATAAAATATGTAAATAAATATTATATAATTTGAACAAAATTGTATATGGGGAGTTTTACCTTTGCCTTGTTTCATGAATTTTTTTTAAGGAAATCTATGTTATATACAGTAAAGCGCGGGTTTTTGCATAAACTTATATATTATTTCAACAGCAGAAAAAATATTTTTTATTTGTATAAAATATTTTTTATATGTATAAAAATGTATTTTAATGCCTCCAAGTGGCGACTGAATGTGGCATATGTTTTTCGAGCTGACAGAAGTAATTACGAAAAAACAAATTAAGATATCGACTTGATTCTTTTTTTCTCTTAATCCTAATACTCTAACGCATGAACTAAAATCATGATTTTACAATAAACATTTAATTTGTTGTTAAGAAAAATTTAAAAAATTTTTAAAGCAAAAAACAATTTTTTTTTCAAATGCTACCATTTTTACAAATTTCAAGCAATTGACATCATTTTAGTTCACGCTATGCGTTAAAGTATTATACAATCAAAAGGAAACAACAACCAATTAAGTCGATATCTTAATTTTTTCGTAATTACTCTGTCAGTTCGAAAAGCATGTCATTATTCAATCGTCACTTGGAGGCATTAAAATACATTTTTATATAAATAAAAAATATTTTTTTTGCTGTTCAAATAATATATAAGTTTATGCAAAAATCCGCGTATATGTAATACGCGGATTTAATTTACTGTATGTATAATAGATTTCCTTAAAAAAATTCATGAAACAAGGGTTAATTTTACGACTGACAAAGATGAAACTCCCCTTAAAAATAAAAAATAAGAACTGCATGGTTTTTTTTACTTTTTGTATTTAAAAAAAGACCGCTGATAGGAATTATATTTATAACTTAATTATATTGTTAGATGTAAACGCCTATAAAACATTAATTTATGAAGTGCTTAAATATTTCGAGACCGTAACCGCTCAAGTATATATTCTATCTATGTATAACGAGCATATTTTATTCATTAATTTTTTATTTCTCGATAAGATACATTTCAAGGCACTGTGCGACAGAATCGAGACGTAATGTGTTACCCATTGGAAATATTCGTAAACTTGGCTACGTAGTTCATGTGCATGTCATGGCGCTAGTGAATGGGTAAAACGCGGACATATCCGCGCCTCTCAGGCTTCGCTCTGGCAGATACATGTGCACTGGCAGTGTTTTTTTAGCACATCTGATCTGTGTACACATAATTGTGCTTATTTCTTTTTTTTTTTACGATCTCAACTCAACTGCTTGCTGTTTCAATATAATAAGAGAGAAACAAGAGAACAAATTCCAAGACTTTTGAAGATTTCTGATTTTGCTTTGGCCTTGTTTTCCTCCGAATTTTAAGTCTGCGAATTATTTGCAAACTTTCAATATGTCAAGTAAACGTGAGGAAAACCTGTCAAGGGATTTGTTGACTAGTCGATTGGTACATTTATAACATTGCCAATGCAAACAATTATGATATGTATAAAATAATGAAAAATGCAATGAACGGAATTGAGTGCTTCGCATTATATTCTTATGTGTTAAAATAATTCAGGTTAGTGTTCAACAAATTGCTCTTGATTTACCAAGTTTACACAGCGTAGCATTTAGTTTTTTATTGTGTTGCTTTTTAATATGCAAAAAATTTATTAAATATATTATTATCTTTTTATTATTTATAATGTATATTTATAAATAGTTAATTTGCTCTAAATTGATTTCGAATGCTCTTAATGTCATGTTATCACTTACATCCCAGATAGCACACAGAGCCCAAAAGAATTCATTAGTATATTCAGTTTTATGTCATCATTTCTGAGTTCATTTTCAGGTGCAAAAAGAATCCCTTTTAGAAAAAGAATTCTTTTTGCATCTGAAAATGAACTCAGAATTGGTGACATATAACTGAGTTCTTTTTTCACTCTTTGTACTATTTGGGATTTTATCAAACTTATATATAATGTTTTCAGTATAACATTTATTTACTTTAAATACACAGTATTTTTACATAGATATTATATTTGATTGTTTAAATTTCTTTTGCCTAAAAGTAGCTAAGCATTTAAAATAGTTTTTATTTGAAATATGCATGGTTTTGTTTAGTTTTGTCCGAGTTAAAATGTCCAATTCAGAGGCTGGTGTGGGATGCATTAGTGAGGTAACACTCGCGATTAGTAAAGCAAGAAATTCTCAGGCAGGCACCGTGAGAGTTCTTGATAGTCCCAACTCCGATGGATCTGGCCACTCAAATTCATTTACTGTACAACGATTTAATTACACCAATGATAACAATACCAACTCGGATATTCTTCAGTCACCCCTCACCAGTGATGACTTGAGAATACCTATTGTCGGTTATGAGATCATGGAGGAAAGAGCTAGATTTACAGTTAGTTATATATTGATTATAGTTTTACTATTCTATACATTATATTTTATTTTATTAATATAGTTTTAATATATTTTAAATTAAATTACATATTTATATAATTTTTCTTAATATAAATATTCTGCATATACAGTTGCCTTATTACTTTTCACGGTAATAAAACTAAAAGTATATAATAAATATAATGATAAAGATATAAGATAATGATACAGTAATGTTATCTAAAATATAAAATTATGAAAGAATTGTATTATATACTTATATTTTGAAGTATTTTAAACATAGATTTTTTTCTCTGTTCTTGATATCTAGGTCTACAAACTTCGAGTTGAATTGAAAAATGGCGATTGCTGGTTTGTGTTCCGGAGATACACAGACTTTGTTCGATTGCTAGCGCAATTAAAACGACACAAAGTTCCTATTGATCACTTGGCTTTACCAAGGAAAAAATGGCTTGGCGATAATTTTGCTCCAAGTTTTTTGGAAGAAAGGATATGTGGCCTTCAAACATTTGTTAATGGCATATTGGGTAGCCCACTTCTCATAGGTGTTTCGTGTGTAAGAGAATTCTTCTGTTTGGATGAACCACCTATTTTATCTGATACAGCGGAAGAATCTAGAGTGAGTTGCAATATACATCACCTTTGTGGATCTTAATACAATTTTCATGTTATTTTGCTTATAACAAAATATTTCATTCTTTTCAGGCAATATTTGAAGCATTGGAAGATACAATATATAATTTGAGACAGCAACTGAGAGAACGCGATGCAGCACTTGCGTCTGAAAAGGCTCTATGTAATGAATTCCGTAAAAAGCTTCATCAGATATTAAGGTAAGCTAATAAAAAGTACGCTTCTATTCTTTTTACGAAACATTTTAACATTATTGTTTCAGTGAAAGACAAACCTGTTCGAAATGTGGTGCAACTCAATAGTAATTTTATAGACTGCATCATAATATTAGATCTGTTAGAGATTAATATGTACAAATTTTAAATCATGCTGTTATGAAAAAAATACTATATAGCATAAAAATATTTTTTAACAACTTACTTTATAAGTGGGATATTTTTGGGAATGATATTTTATACACAAGGATATTGTATCTTAGCAAAATTTTATCGATTTTACACAGTAAACTATATATAAAGTTTTATTCACAAATTTTTGCATTTGACTATATATTTGATACAATAATTAATATTAATCATTCAAATGAATAACATTTTGTATAGATGTCTTATATTTTTTGATACATAATATAGGTATAAAGATATATTTACAACTTATCCATAGAAAATTTATTTTTATATTGTATAAGATACTTGTTAAAGAGTGTATTCTCCTTAATTCCCCAAAAAGATGTATAAATTTTAAATAATAGTTTCTATTTTAATTTTTATAAAATTTATATTGAATGAAATGTTTAGCGAGCTGAACATCAGATCATAATAATTTTCTTTTCGTTAATAACTTTTTCCGTTACTTTGTTTAGCCGATTAAAACAAAACAAGAAATTGAGGAGAATAAAAAATAACTTTTATATATGTAATATCTTTGATATTTTATGTGAAATTATGCATTCTGTGAACTTTTATACTTTACGAAAAATATACTTGGCGCAAGACGCTACCGCGTTTCTTAATATATGAAATCTCATAATTTATAAAATTAGCGTTAACTGTATAAAAATTTGAATAATAATGTTACTGTATATTAGTTATTGAAAAAATGTTACAAAAAATGCGTAGGTAGGATATTAATTAAAATTTTGTTTTATAAATGTTTTATAAATTCTAATTTAAATATAGCAAAATATGGTTAAATATAATAAATATCTGATATTGTATAAAAGAGAGTATATTGCAATATGAACATTATTTTGTCTTAACATATTTATTATATCTAAAATGTATCAAGAAAGTAATTTATTTAAAATGGTAAAATATTGTAATATCGGACTACTACAATATACAAACTATTATTTTTCCTGTTTATGTGTTGTATTACTCTTATATACACATCTTGATATTTTCTATATACAATACTTCAGTTACGCTCTTAAAAGATAAAATAATATATATAAATCTGTACACAGAAATTCTTCAATCACTTTATATACTATAAGGCACATATTGTTGATTCGTTTTATGCTTATTAAGAATTGAATTTACAATTTATTTTAATAATAAAAAATATATAGTATAAAATAATGCCGTTTTTCTGTGAATGCGTATGTAACGAAATGCATATACGTAACACAAAGAGGAGTGAATGCATTATATGAGCAATTATTACGTATACATACATACACATATATATATATATATTTATATATATAATGTATTTATATATACAACAATGGTAGATTCAAAAGTATTTGGTCAGTCTTCCTTTTCATCTGGAGCGACAATTAGACATAACGCTTGAACCAAGTATGTCAACTTGTCTGGAAAAAAAGAGACAAACACGTAAATTTTATTTACAAATAAAACAAATTATTTATGATGTTAGTAATACATAAATTTTTTATATAAGAAACTTCCATATAGTTTCTTCACCCAGTTATACTCACCTGATAAAGTATTCCTTATCTTCTTGTACACAAATACATGATACACGGCAATACCACACAAGATGAATGCGAGCGCGAAAAGATATTTTATCGATGGTTCGTAAATTATCGGAAGCACCGCAAGGAAGATTGAAACGCACAATATCAGCCACGGTATCACGATAGGTACGGTGTACGGTCTGGGAGCATCCGGTCTGGTCCGTCGCATAATTATGAGCGATATCATCGCCATTCCGTAAAACACCCACATGAGAAAACTGGCGAACTCGATCAGGGCGATTATGTTGCCCAGTAACATGAGAGCCAGCGCGAGTATACACTGAAAAATCACTGCCGCGGCCGGTGTCATCTTCTCGATGTGCACGTAACTGAGGACTCGTGGCACATGGCCTTCCCTGCCGGTGACGAAGCACAGTCTGGCCACGCTGAATTGAATGCTAAGGGCGCATCCGAAGGTCGACAACGCTACGCCGAGCGGTATCGCGAAGCCCATCCAAGGCGGCAGAACTCGATCCGCCCAGAGAACCGCCACCGCCGGCGCGCTTTTCATCTCCGACATCGTCAACGCTGACATATACATCAAGTTCATGGTTACGTATAGAACGGTGACGATCGGCACCGCGATGAGCGTGCTCCGGAAGATATTGACCTCGGGTCTCTGGATCTCTTCGGTAACGATCGCGGCCGAGGTCCATCCGTCGTACGCCCAGAGACCACTGTAAAAGGCCAGGGCAATATTGCCGGCCGACGTGGTGGTGCCGCGAAAAGGATCTTTGAGCAGTTCCATGTGGCCTGTGCCCAGCCACCATATCCCGCCGCAGATCACCACCATACAGGCAACTATCTTGCACACAGTGAACACGTTTTGCACTTTTACGTAGACTTTGACGCTGACGAGATTGATGTACGTTATCAAGCCCAATGCCAAGACCGCTATGAGCTTCTTCAGCATTGCCACGGAGTCGTCGGATAGACCGCAAAGGTATCCGGAAAACGGCTGCGTGCTGTACTCCGCGAAAGTCAATGTGATCACCGCCACCTCCGCCGGCCGTAGCAGCATCACGTAGATCCAGGAGCAGATGAACGCCGGTATCTGACCGGCGTAAGGGTGCAATGGTCCGAAGGCATCCATGAAGTATGCATACTCGGCACCGGAACGTGGTACCACGGTACTCAACTCGGCGAAGGCCAACGCGCCCAACAGGGACAGCACGCCGCAGCTAATCCAAACGACCAAGCAAAATCCCACAGAGCCTGATCGCTCGAAAGCGCTGGTTGGTGACACGAAAATGCCGGAACCTGAACAATAGAGATAACGAGATTGCAGTTAATAGATAGTAATTCAGTAGTTTTTGGCGGAGTCGACCGCGGCATACAGTAACTGGCTAATGTTCCATGACGTGGATGACCGATTAATCTCAATTAACCCTTTCGACATTTTTAGTCATATATAATTATTACGTTGATAAACAAAATATTTGTTGGCCACTGTTGACGGATCATCAATCTGTCGATCGTTGAGAGAGCATTGTCAGAATTTTTATTATTGGGATTTTAATTGGGATATAATTGGGATGAAAGACACGACAAACACGATATTATTTAGTTGCGCTACTTAAGTTACAGTGTTATTATATCGGATAATATAATTTGATATAGATATAATATCAGTATAATTAATCCTCCTCTCTTGAACTGTAAATTCTTGGAGATTCTAAAATAGATAAAGGCTAAGATTTCTACCAGTCGAGAGATAACGCTCGATAAATTTGAAGTTTTAGCTGATTTAACATTTAATCGCTGAGTATTCTATTTATGCTACTGTTGATTTTTACGCACATAAAAAATTCTTTATTTTATGATACTTTATGACGAACTTTTTTATTAACTTAAAAAAATATGACGATTCTAATTTTTGATTTTTTTAACACCCGGTATCTATAAGAACGCGTGAGAAAACATTCCGGACACCGCCAATCAACTGTTAAAATACAAGAGCTTCAATGTATAAAGCGGTGTCTTATTTGGGTCTATACAATTATGTAATTACTGTTAACTGCTCTTAAATTGCCATCTTGCATTAGAGGGTACCACCGCAGTTCTGAGAATGCCATAATTTATGATCATTACTTATTGTGCTGTTTTAACGAAATATTGATATGTGGTTTTGCGATTATACGTTATCTACAAATATATGTAACTTTCGTGATATATGTATACGTACGCGTGATACATCTTGTTGCTCTATGACGAATGATGGTCAAAACAAAAACACAATAAGAATAATTTGTTGGCAAGGGAAAAAGTCAGTGCAGACTTTCTTTGTTCCTAAAGATGTTGCATTGTTTTACATTTGGAATTCACGATCGCGAAACGTATAAGGATCATAACGAAATGACGCTATTCCCTGCAAAATTGGATACTTTCTTAGTTTTCAAAATCAGAAAATTGTCGAGTTTTTAAATTCTATTCTATCGCATGTTTTCTGTTTTACTTCCTATTTTTCTTTCTATTTTACTTTGTGTAGTGTTTTTAATAAGCCGTTTTTCTCGCAAATTTTAAACAAGTAATGTCGTCATTTGTAGAATTTCTTTTGTGGAATTGATTAATTCCGATATACATAACTTTGATCAGTAGGTTAAAAAAAGAGGAGATCAGACGTATATAGAATAATATTTAACATTTTTTAAATATGTTCTTATTATACAGTTTTATCATACTAATTAGGAACATCTGTACAAAGATAATTTGGATAATAATACGTTATTCAAATATGACGCATTTTTGGGATTAATTTTTGTCATATAATTACTTTTGCTATCTCTTTGCGTCTTGATACAGATGTTCCTCAATTCAGTCGAAAGCGAGTTATTCTTATATCGCTTTTACGCAATCCCTTTTACTTACGGTCGGATAAACGTGATCACATTAATATGCTATGAAATTCGATTCACAACGATCTAATTGTTCATTGTATCGTCGAACAATGCCGAATGAAAATAATTTTCGTGACTTGCAATAAGAGCGCGCATCGTACCGTATCTTTTTTTAGCAGCGAATTTACGAGATCGCCTTCTTTGTGTTGCATTGCGATTTATCGCACGAGCGCGATTGCGAGAATGGGAGTGTCAGAGATCGGCAATCCGCAAATAAAAAATAATATGTCATGGATTTCCATCTTTATCATCTGTACGTGTTGCAATTCGTGCCGCAGTTCCACAATCTTGATCGATCTCGCGGAAAATCGTGACACGAGAATATGAGATCGTGCGCGGTGTGTAGAAAAAAAAACGTGTGCACGTGTAACGCACACGATGTTTAATTTAAAATTCATCTGGCAGATGCGAGATAAATTCTGATCGAGATTTCTTTTTCTTTGATCGCGTTTACGGGCGACGATTGCATTTACGATTCGCGTATCCGCGGGAAGTTGGATGATGCTTAGTCAACAACCGTGTCTTACCTATCATCACCGCCACAATGATGCTGATCGCGCTGAAGAGCCCCAGCTCTCTCTTCAGCTCGATTTTCCCGACCGTCTGCTCCTTGCTTGCCATTTTTTCTGTCGTTGCCATTGCGCCGAGAAACGAGGAACGAGAGCGCGGAGCACGTTGTATACGATTCACCGACACTGTCAACAGTGATTCAAAATTCAATGACACATCGCATGGACTGCTGGGCTTTCTGTTTGACGGTGGAAACGGTGGTGGCGGAAGCGGCGGAGACGACGACGGCGGCGGCAGCGGTGGCGGTGGCCTTTATCTTCTCTGAACAGCACTCCGTCGACGACGCTCCACGCGCGATGGTAGCGGGCTCGACCACGCGACTGAAGCTATTGGGTGGGTTTATCAGCTACCAGAGCTCCAACTCGAGACTGGACTGTTAATGGATCAGCTTGTCATCTTATTCCCTTTTTTTTTTCGCGGACACTGGCGCGCTGATAAGGAGATATTCATCCTCGTCACGGAGAGTCCGCTATTTTTCTCGATCATCGAGCTATATAGAGAAGATAAACGAATCGTGTAGAAATCGACATTCTGCAAACGCTAAACGTCGGAGACAGTAAGATTTGCCATCTGGCAACTAGCAATTATCGCTCACGTGAATAAACCGGGCTACGTTAAACGGTTTGTTTGCCCGAATTCTACGTGTCTGTTCCGTAAATCGGGACATCTAATCAGCTAAGTCGTCATCAAGCTTCTATCAGTACGCAACCGGTACCATTGCAACCGAGCGATAAATAGATAAGATAGCAATTCAATTTTGTCTTTCTGGTGTTTCTGAATAGAGTCTTTATAATTGTGTCACAGTCCGCGACACACGATAATTACCATTTTTAGTAATTGTACCTTGACACCTTGATTGTGTCATTAAGTTCGCATAGATCAGCAATGACTCATTCTATTTTACTTAAAATTCTGTCGACAAATAAATTAAGTCTACTGGAAATATATAACAATAAAAATTCCGAACAAATATATTTTTTATTACATTTGTAAAAAAGAGGAATCCTGCAATGCTCCTGCGTTTCAATATTCAGCGCTGAAAATCTATAGCATATGCAATGTATTACGTGCACTTATTCAGCACGTGCAGTTCAGTGCTAACAGTGAATATCGGAACCCAGGCCTAATAGAACGAATATTTGTGCTTGAAGGTTTTTTTTTCTTTGGAAAAATGAGCTAACTTGTTATCTTTCCTATTTCCATAAAAGCATATATAATTGCATTGCAGACTTATCGATGTTCAATGTCGTTCACGCAATTAACTAATGCATAACGCAGCATTTCGAAATTACATACTTTTCTGTCGACTGAAGCAAAATGGTAAGTATGTCAGAAGTACTCTGTGTAGAGGACTCTCGTATTTTATAAATATTACATATATTGTAATAATCAATATTAGCTAAGAATTTGCGTTAAATTGTTTTGTATTAAAAACTTAAAAAATACACTTACTGGACGCAAAAAAAATTTCTGATGATATAAGCTTAAAAAGAAATATATTCGCAGCATTGATAAAATTTGAAATTTATGATTGTTGATATATATTTTTCAAAACTACATTTTTGTGAAATATTAGCTTGGCCGAAAATTGTGTTGGCAATCATTGTACAGAGCAGAATTATACAGAAAGAATGGATTAAGTAATACACGAGATTATCTTATATCGTTAGAGCTACTAAGTTTTAAGTGAATAATCGTTTTGTCTCATGACGTTAAAATTATTGCAACATCCTGTATATACCTACTTATCTTATCTTTATAATATATGTATATTTTATACGTTACACAATCTTATAAATATCAATGTGTCGCTACGTGACGAAATTACGTTCCACAAACGTTATTTTTCTGTCTGAGTGAAATTATCTCAATTCCGATTGAAATACACTTGATTTAAGATAATTAATTTGATTAAAATCTAATCAGTTGAATCTAATTTCGATTCAAGAGATATATATTAACATTTTGATTGATAAAATGAGGCAATTCACTTTTGCCATGTTATAATATATCAGTTGCGATGGATTATAGCTTTATTAATTTCATTCTGATACATTATAATAATTCTTGCATTATTCTAATATATCTGAGAGAAAAGAGATTTGCTAAAATTATTAAAAATATTAATTCTTTACAACTATTTTACACAATTAATGTGTCGATTATATAAATTGAATTTCGCAAATTAAAGCGGAAAGGTATAAGTAAAAGTTTTTGTATACTCGTAAGATTTTAGCAAAATATTAATTAAATTAAAGTGATATAATAATATATTAATTTAATTAATAAATAAAGTAATATTGCTAAAGCAATATTAATAACAAATTCCGACTTTTGCAATTTTATTATAAAATAAATAATCTAGAAGCTAATTATATAAATATATATATAATAACTTGTAAATCACTATAAGTAAATCAAATTGTATATTTGTAAAAATTTATCATTTACATAATTAACACATTTTTACACAATTAATTAATGTGTATCGATATAAATTGAGTTCCGCAAATTAATTAAAGCGGAAAGGTATATACATATATATATATATACGATTGTATAAGATTTTAGCACAATATTAATTAAAGTAAATTAATATAATAATATATTAATTTAATTAATAATTAAAATAATATTTCTAAAGCAATATTAAATAAAAATGCTTGTGACTTTTGCAATTTCATTATAAAATAAATAATTTAGAAGCTTATATAAGTGTATATTATAATCACTATAAATAAGCGCGAAATTCTATAATATTTGTATTTAAAAATTTATCATTTACATAATTAACAATTCCTGATAGATCGACGTCTATTATAATTAAAAGCATTTCTCATTGGCTAATCCAAAAAATGTTCGCCTCGATTTCGGAATCTCGTGTCTCTCGTGACAGTCATGATAGCTGATGACAGCAGTGGATAAGTAGAGTGGTGTTTCGAGACTTCCGAGAGTTCCGAGTACTCGCTTAAATGAGGTTAGGTACCCTTCCCTAGGTGAGGTTAAGTCGTCATAGGCGCGTGCCGCGTGCAACGTGTTTGAATGCGCTAAAGAAGTCTGTACGCATACGGTATCTCTGTCTATTGCAAATTCGAATGAATCGAAAATGAGCGACGAGGAGCAGAACGAGTTTTACTTCGAGTCCGATCATTTGGCACTGAAGGGCAACCAGGATTACAGCGCTTTCCTGAAAACGATAGTTATCCTCGAGGCTCAGAGAGCTCAGGCCATAAAGGATCTGGACAAGCTCATGTCCGTGCGTGCCGAGGCACTGAAGGATCCGATTTCGTTCGTTGCGAAGCTGCAAAACGGCGATCTCCCAGAGCTACCTGGTCCGCAGAAGATTCCGGAGATTCCCTATATCGACTGGTCGCAGTACAACATCGCATTGCCGGATGGACGCATGAGGCCGCAAACTCGACATGGACACGTGTTGCCTCAGATGCAATCAAAAATTGAACAGGAAACTGGAAAGGTATGTATCGATGTTACGCGTGTACTTAGAAACTTTCAATACTTATAATATCATTTTGCAGATCTTAGTCAGGGGTCGTGCCTTCGATGAGAGTAAGCCTGAGACCTTCAATCAATTGTGGACAATGGAAGAGCAGAGGCGACTCGAGCAACTCTTAATCGAGTATCCACCGGAGGAAGTGGAAATGAGACGTTGGACCAAGATAGCGAATGCATTAGGTATGTTAATAAACATATGTTGCTTCGCAATCGAGATGTTACAACTGTTTCCCTTCCACAGGGAATCGAACGCCTAAGCAAGTATCCAGCAGAGTGCAAAAGTACTTTATTAAGCTTTTGAGGGCAGGCTTGCCCATACCAGGCAGAGGACCTAAGCTAAAACTGGATGTCAAGAAAAGTCTAACCCACAAACAGCGTAGCAATCACCTCTTATTTAAACGTTCGACCTTCTTCCCGCATCAAGATATTGCCTTTAGCTCAGACGATAGTAAGGAACAGCCTGTAGCAGAGGAATCTGTAAGCACTGTACACATTACTGTGTTATATAAAATGTTAAATAGATATTAGAAGTTATTAATTTTATTAGTGAAAATTCAAATGTCTCAGTTTAATTCTTGACTTCTGTATTTAAAGTAGCCTACCAAATGCTTAAAATAACTAGTGATTACTTTATCTTTGGATTTTATCTTTATATTTTACTATTGATAATTTTATACTGCCTACGCGCTACTTCTTTTTGGCTCTCCACAGTTTTACTGGAAATTATTTTAACTTATTAATAATGTACTGGAAAGGACCCAAAACAAGAATTGAAACGTCTGTCTATGTATTAATTCAAATTAAATTATTAATGTATTTTTCCAGGAGGACGATACACCAAATGGCAGTAGCGACGATAATCCTGAGTTAAGACAAATAAATTTATTGCGCCAAGTGAAGACTGAAAAGGAACAGGACTCTCCTGCATACAAACATGTTGGATATAAAGTATGTATATATTATTTTTTTTTATACAGACCTATCAAATATTAGTAAGAGAGTTATACAATACTTTTCCTACAGTGTATGGTGTGTGGTGAGGAACCTTTAAAGGGTACCAGATGGCATTGTACAGAATGTCATAGTGGAATTGATCTATGTGGTGATTGTGCAGTAGCACAATTGGAAGCAGAAAATCCCTCACACGATCCATCCCATAGATTAATTCCCATAAAACCACCATCATATACCAGAAGTTATGACTTAGATTATTTTCCCCAAAATTTTAGTAACTCTTCCTACAATTATCTTGATCCAAATTTTCTGCCCGAATAACTGAAATAGGTAAATTTCTTCCAAATGAAATACAATGTACAAAAAATATAAATAAAAAATAATTTATTAAAAATAATGTTTATACAGCAGTGGATTCAGGGTTAGTAGTTGTATACTTTAGACGAATTTTTGTCTGAAGTTGATTGAATGTTCCTTTTTTTATACTGTCACGAATGACCCTGAAGAATTCAAGATAATGATGGATATTGTGTCTGAAACGTTGATTAATCGTTAATTAACAAACATAAAGATCAACTAAATTATAATTTATAAATACCTACATCATTAAGAGTACTAAAGCAAGCATTTCCTTGGTATGATGCAAATGATGGATATATGCTCTTGTATGATTTTGACACGCGAGACACTCGCATTTTTTACAAATAGGGGAAAAATCGTCTGCATACCTAGAAAAAAAAAATATATGAAAGCATGCATTATATTTATACATTTTTACATTACATATTTATTTAAAATGTCTTTTTTTTATCTTACCTCTTTTCTGCTATTGACATTACACACTGATTGTTCCCACAAGTATCGTGATCGCACATGAAAGTTAGAGCCTGCGATTGTTCAGTAATTATGTAAGGATAGGATGAATCAAATACATCTACTCCTAATTCAATGAGATCCAATACAGTAGTTGGATTCCAACAACCCATTGACACTCTGATTTTATCGATAGGTAGCAAGTTCTACAAAATATTGCAGCATATCAAAATATTTTAAATATCATAAGTTGTATAAATTTTTAAATTTAAAACTGATATATACTTACGACGGTATGCTGTACTACTTGTTTAATTTGTTCTAATGAGATATTCTGTACATTTGGCCCGTTATTGTGTAATCCATCTATTACGAATCCTGCCAAAGGCTTATCTTTTAGATAATCTATGGACTCTTCCCTAGCCTGCAAGTTATAACCACCCTCCACTGGTCCTAGTATTCCTTTCGATTTCAAAATATCCGAGCGTAGATGGATATCTAAACATTGTTCAAGTAAAGTTTTACTTCGGCGCACCGCCTTTGATACTCGTTTTGCACTGCTATTAACATTTGTATCTCCATCACATAGAGCAACATATAGATCTGGCTTATAAGCTTTCACAAGTTCCATATATTTATTGGCTGAAACAACAACTCTTCCTGTTCTGGACCAGACAGAAATAGAATCTAATTGCTGAAAGCCAGGATTGGTGGTATACGCAGGGTCGTGTATCGATAAAAAATTTATATATTCCTGCAATCAAGTCCTTTGATACTACTTCAAACTAACAAACTGAAACTTCAATGTATAGTCCAATAATTTTATTTATATCATACCTTCATACTAACAAAATCAGCAAAAGAAACATCTAGCTCTTTAATAACATCTTCCATTAATATGGTTGAGGGAAGAGAGACAGTTAGTAATTGTTCCTCTGTTGTTACAGTTTTAAAGACGTCCTTTGTCAAATGTGGTACGCTACCAGCCTAAAAATGATATTTGATGTAAAAAATCCATATATATATAATTGGAGAAAGAGATTTTATTTCATACCTTTGTGTAAATAAGAAGCAAAGGTGTTTCAAAAGAAATATTTGGTAATCTTTCAAATCCACTTAATGTACCAATTCGTGCAGCACAACGTGCTACAGAGTCAGTGAAAAATTTCATTCTTTTATTATATTTATTATCTTTCTAGATTCTTTTCACAGTACAGCAACTGATGAATATCACGTAATAAATACAAAAATTGTTAAATTTTCACTATAATACATTTATGGACTAAATATATGTATTTATCGAGAATCTTTTATTTAATCTGATAATAAGTAATGGGAGCAATCATTTAAAGATATATTGTATATGATTACACGTGACTTGAATATAACCTCAAAACACAATTTTCAAATTTTACAATATTAATATTAAATCATTCACAGATCGAGTTTATGTACTTTTTAATAAGTAGAGATAGAGTAACAATAATAATTATTAAAAATACAATTTAGAACGAGGCATCTACATTGAAGCACCAGTGACAGAAATATTGGACAAAAATAATTGTCACGTTTTTAGTGGCACAACAAATGCCAACTGATTCAAAATCCCTAATTTTCACTAGATAAAATAATTGCGAGCATAATTATTATTCCAAACTATTTTTATTATATATATTTATTATTCGAAAAATATTTCGTGTAATAACACGATTTATTTGAATATTTAAAAGTGATAAATTATATTAAATAAATATTTCATAAATTTTGTATTTTTATCGAGCGAAGAATTTGAGTGTAGAACGTGCAGAGAATGCTAGTAAGAGGAACAGATGTCGGGATTACTGCACAAAGTTGGCACTACAGCGCCGCATGCGCTCTTCGAGAAATTTTGAAACGTTAGTTACGGAGTATGTCGCGATGGATATGGACGCGTCGCGAAATCTTTATGCATTTCTCGCGATCATTATTGTTTAAAAACGAATTCTGCGGGCAAAGTATCATCGGCAGTGACTCGCGAAATGTTCGGTGCAACGGAAATAAACGCTGCACGATTGCCGTTACGCACTGTTGCTGCGATCTTGGTGCCGAGTTGCACGGTATATCGTCAAGTACGTATATGAATCCCATGTAGATTTCTAACTACCCATTTTGCAATGATTTTGCAGCTCTACTAGCATTTCTGATACTAGATTAACTCGAATAATTTCGAGAAAAATACTAGGAAACTATAGATGATGCGCGAATACAGTATTATTGTGTATAATACAAATGCACGACAATCCCATCAAGTGAATTCCATACGATCGTAGTATCATTCGCGTGGGCGGCGTGCCGAATATTTTCCAGAGATTCGTTACATGCATGAGTTAATTGAGATATGCTTCGACCATGTAGTAATTGATAATATTAAAATACAACGTAATTTAGTAGTAATAGTAGTTGATCGCGATCATCTTTCGTATTAGCTGCGATATATATATATATATTGTTTAAATTTAAAAAATAATTTAAAAATATATATACACAGAAAAATTAATATAATAACAATTATATTATCTTATTATGCAATGAAATGAATTCCTTCTCTATATTTCTAGTAAATATATTTAATTCGTAAAGACACCAGATATATTTTTAGAAATAATATAATTAATAATTTTGATAAAGTGATGTAATTTCTTGCAGAAATGATTAAAAAATATTTTGAAAATTTCTTAAAAATTTCTTAAACATTTTTCCAAATTTTTTAGATTTGAATTTTTTATTTATTATTTTCGTTTACATTCCATCAATATTTTTCTATCAATATATTAATAGGAAACAGATTATAAAAGAAAGCAGATATACGTATCATGAAATATTTCTTTATTTGTGCTGTACAGTTTCAAATTTCGAAGATTACAATCTCGATTACAATCTCTCAGATTACAGTATATACAATAATAAAATAGTGCGTCTCTTTACAATTGTGATGTTATATACAATTTGTGCTAAATACGTAATTTACATCCGGGACGGACCCTCGAAAATCGTTATCGTTCGCAAATCAATCGTAAGGAAACAATCGACTTCGCTCGCGTTTCTTTTTAACCAAATTTGACGATTTTGTTAGTATAGCAGATGTCATTTTAGTGGAGGCAAAAGAAAGTTACAAATACATATCTATATGAAACACTGGTTCGAAATTTTTGCCCACAGGCGATTGTCTTACATGCGCCTTTGTCAGCGCATGAATAGGCAATTGGAACTACATTTACATTTATCTCCGAGGATTATGAATAGTCTGTTTCCTCGCACTAAATTAGAACTCGGATGATATAACATTGCGGAGAAGGAAAAAATCAATTTAATCTCCGCCATGTATATCTTCCTTTCATCGATATTAGATTAATTTCTATATACCAGTGATATTGCTTAGCTGAATAATATTTCGCTGACGTATATACTGACTTTTTTCGGAATTATCCGATACGCGAATTAATCCGATCACGTATGCGGTATCTATCTATCGGCAAGTTTTATCACAATATGTGAAATTTCACAATATTATTTCTCTCTTCTACATTTTTTGTTAATTTTGTCTCACAATTAGGCAAGAAACGTTAATTGCTCTGCTATTAACAGTATTAACAGGATACATATAAAATAAAAAAGTGTATTTTCGCATCATTATCATTTTGAGATAAATTATTAAAACAAAAATTTTGTGATAATTTTTTTTATTGAATTATTATTTCGAAGAATAGATCTGATTGCAATGTTAATAATTTAAAAAAAATTGTTTTGTATTTAAATAAAATTAGAAAGAATATTTTTAAATAATAATACACAAAAACGTTTAAAAATTGATTTATAAAATTGAATGTATTAATGTATATAAATATATTAATACATACAATTTTATAAATTATATAAATTTATATAAATTTTATATGTATCCTTTGGGCAATGACAGTTATGATATGTAAATTCTATTTTGTGACACGGCAGTTTTGTATCAGTTATTAATGCATATTAATTACAAAATATTTTACTTTCGCTCTAACATGTCTTTTTGAAATTACAAGGTAAGATATATAACAGCATTCTTCGAACTCTCGCGTTTCTCGGTTGACGTGTCAAAATGGTACATCGCAATACGCGATGTCGGCAATTTGTACAATAATCGCAGGAACGTTTGTATAGCGCACATGAAATGTATCGGCCGACGAATGTAAAGTTCTTTCGCGGTACTAAATCATTTCTTCTTCGCGTTATTACATGGATGAGTAAGCGAGATGGAATCGAAATGGCATATTGTAGACAAGACTTTCGCAATGATAGATTTCTAGGTTCTTCAACGGTTAATCGAAATTTTTACGCAATCGGGTCTCCTTGCGGCCGATACCTGCTGCGCCACTTTATATATATTAATATAATCGATTGCCGCTATACGTACGGCGAGATGTCTAATTTAATAGCGCGTATAATTTACAATATGCATATATACAGTACGTTTAGTAAAATTTACAGGAGCTGTAGAAATATTTAACATAAGATACATGCACTCGCGTTACGGCAATGCGTTATGTGAGAAATCGTTGCAACCTTCGTTTACTGACTAAATAATTGAAATGATCAACGACTTCCCTCATGCATTATTCATATACACCTGAAGTCTCGCAATTATGACATAAGATGTACAGTGACTCGCTCGATATGTTGACATTGACTGTGTTCAAAGTACAACTAGATATGTGCATAATCAGGCTTTGCTGCGACATAAAGGCACTCGCAATACACGTACACGCGTGGAATGAATTGCTAGCGGTAACTAATAATTATTAGCACGGATCAGTGAATCGCGGCCAAGATCGGCAATGTTGCAGTGCAACGCTTTACCGCGATCTTTAAAATACCTCGTCGAGGAATAATTATAAAACTAGAGCGATTAGGTCATAGGTTGACGTCAATATAGGGACGCTCGTGTTAAACATAATATCTATGATGAAATTCCATATTTCGCATTGGTTCGCAAGAGTTCTTTTTTTGTACTTTTTTTATAATGAAATTTTGTAATATTAAATGAAACCTTTCAAAAGACTCAACAAAGAGGCTTCTCTTTTTTAGTGATATGAAATTCGAACATAATTTATTATTAACGTTAAAAGATTTTTAATTTCTTTAGCCTGTACTAATATCTTTGTATATATTTGTCGAATCCTGATTATAATTTTAAAGAGAAAAGAATTATCTTTTTGATATTCGCGCACTCGTTTTTATTTCATTTTTATAATAGAACCACAAATATATTAAATATATTATTTTTAAATAAAATAAGGAATAAATATTCAGACAGTTGTGAAATAAATAGTAACACGTAACAGTATGATATTTCCACACAATTATTCGCAGATGTTGAATTAATCTTAATTAATTATACGTGACACCAATTTTACTTGTTATTTGCATAAGAAATTATGTATTTACTAATGAAGCTGATATTCTCACAGTTTTATATTAAAATCAAAATGAATTATGATTTTATGCACAATTTTATTTTTAGAACATAAAATCAATAAAAATGAAAAAGGGAAAAATATCGGAAATCGTTGCGTATTAAAAATAGAGATCAATCATAATATAAATGTTAGAGGAAGAGTAGAATGATTAAGTTTTCTTTTCTATGTATATACTCCAATTATTTTATCTGAGAAAATAGAGATTTATAATTGAACTGCACTTACAGTTTATCGATATTAGAAAATACTTTTATATAGCACTGATTCATCTAATGATTTTTCTTCTGCTCCAGTTCGTATAATTTTTAAGATTTTTGCAATTTTCGTAACCAAAATCGATGTCGCCAACTGGAACATGTGTAGGATAAAGTCGAATACGTGAAGAACAACAGAAACATTCGCCATGTAATGAATTCTTGCGTGAATTCTTGCTTGCATGCGCATATGTGTGCGAACTCGGGTTCGGGAGGGGCAAGGAGAGGGACCTATGAAGGGAGGGAAAGGTGCGGGAATCGCCAACACATATCTCGATATCTCACAGTTCGATCTCTCGAGTCAGCCGCTCGTATATTTACATGTATAATTTATATATCCCGTGGTCCGAACGAACATGCGGTGCGTCCGGCCAGGGCGGGCCCAGAGCCGTCCTTACGATCGTTCTGGGACGTCCGTCGAATCCCGCGCGAGTTATCCTAGCGCGAGAAGGTATTGTAAAAGGAAGCCCCGGCTCGAGAGAAGTTCGCGGGAATTCAGTTGCGCGAATTCCCACGATCGTTAGGCGACGTCGATCGACGGTTTGAAAATCTCCTCGGAAATTCTGCGTTTGCACTTTTCGAACGACATGCGTTCCTCTCGCAAATTAAACGCGACAAGCGGAGTTAAGCCGGTTATGCGGGACGGATGCGATCATTATTTTGTACTTTCATTTCTTGCGGTAGAAGCAAGCTTTGCAATGAAACCTGATCCCCACTGGCGAAGATTGTAGATTTGATCGTACATGCTTGCTAAACGCTTGAAGTATAACAATTACAAAATATAATCATTTCTTTTTTTTTTCAGCCGAAAAGTTCAACTTTTTCATATTCGCTGTCTCATAAGAAAATAGCAATTGCTTCTATCATTTTGTCTTGTGCAAAATTTTAAGTGTATCAATGCGAATTGCATTAAAAGGTTAATTTAAGCTTCAGTGCGATGATATATCTAAAGGAGTATCGAAATAAAAATAGGTTCGATAAATTACACATTTTAGGATATTTCGCGCGGTTCAAAGTGACGTCTAGACTGCAAATAGCGCAAGTATAGGAAAGATTTGATATTGTACTGATTTTCGCATTATGTGAGGTAGATTAACACACACGTGGTGGTCTACGGTCTATTTCGTGTTTATCTTATCACAACGAAGGGCAACGTCGTTAGGAGATTTTCCGCGATAAAACGCGACGCGACGCGAGTTAATCTACCTGGGATGCGGATTACGAGAGATCCGAGTAGCGGCATTTCGGAGATTGCGACTTCAAATTACCCGTGAACACGCGAGCCTGCTAGGAGTTCCGGCGCGCGCGCGACGCAGAAGGCGTGCGAAGGGAAACGAGGCGGGCTTTAATTAAACGAATTCCATAATATGTTCTCGTTCGCGTAACACTGCCGTGATAAGGGCTATACTCCCGACCGGGCGCGACGACGTGGCGCGGTTGTGGGCTATTTTTTTTGGCGGTATACCATTATATATAATGCAGCACCGAGAGTCGTGCGGGCTCTCCCCGCCGCCCGCCATTGTGGCCGCGAGGGCACGATTAATTATAGCGTATCCACAGAAGGAACGCATTGTTGCGTTTGTGTTGTTTGAACGCTCGTGTTGTGTGTGTTGCGTGTACCTATGCCTCCCAGCTATGCGTCTCGATACCCTTACGCGTTTTGATGATTTGGAAAATAGTCAGCCGTAAAAGTCATTTTCAAGAGCAATGTCCGATACGTTAATTAACCAAAGGTAACGAGTTACAGATTAGATATTTGTAGAATGCGCGGAACTTCCTTTCTGAAGCATGGAAATATTGGAATATAATTAGGAAAACGTATCATTTGCATTAGGAATTACATATGAAAAGCGACGATCGCATTTTTACCTAACAAAAAGTAAAATTCACAATGTGTTGATTACAGATACTTCTTGAGAGCTTTATTCCTTTTTATCGCAACGCAATTTCCAATCCAACACAACAACGTTCCTTTATTCGCATTTTCCTCAGTTAAGCACGTGGTAGTTAGGAACTTGGAGAATCAAATGATTCTAAAGTTATTTTCATACATTTACAGTGAGACGCGTTTAGGTGAGCGCCGGGCATTCTCGTGCGTTTCGTACAGCGCCCGATCGAACGTACGTACGTGTGCGTGAGCGCAGGTGAGTTAAAGGTGAACGACGTGAAATGCGCACGGGAGAATCCCGAGAGGCGAAGCGAGAGAATGCTTCGTTCTTCTCGGATTCGTGTCCCGAAGTGGGCAACAATCGGCTTCGCCTGAGAATGTAATTAAGAGAACACGACGGCGACGATTAAAACGATTCCCTGCCGAATCGAGCGAGACGAATTAATTCTGCCGTCAATCGGGAATCGATATAAACGAATGAAACTGATACGCCGAAACCTATTTAGTGCTCGAGCGATAATCCCTCGCGTGACATGCGAACGCGATTCAATGTGCGATTTCTCGAATGAAGTTTATATACCATTACATATTTACATATATATAGCCAGTGCTGCCAGAAATATTTCCCACAATTTGCCATATTACAATGACAAGGCCATGAAGACAATTTTATTGTGAGCATTATAACTTCGTTTGCTATAATGCGTCCCTTCCGTTTGCCAATGAAAGAGAAGCAATTTCGTTAGCCTGAATACTTTAGCACAAATTTCGGTGAATCAGGACAACGAAGTCAACGAAGTGGTTATATAGACAAGACTTAACAAGCAGTCTTTTTAGCCATTAAAAAATACCACTGCGATTGGTAGTCTGCATTGTGGCGCAGTCTAAGTCCATCTCGTATGAGAGTGAAAGACAGAAAATAATACAATAAAGAGGTTTGCCGAGGTATTTCGTGCGAGTATCGTATATACGTAACTTCGTTGAGCATCACGATCCGCCGACTTCGCGGCACGGAATTCTGCAATTTTCCATAATCGAGGCACGCACGTGAAAACGAGACCTCATTTGCGCGCGGCGAGCATGGAAGGATGCTGGTTGAGAATGCCGCGGCGGCGGCGGCGACGACGGCGGCGGCGGACGCTTGGAGAACGCGGACGGATGTAGCCGAGGGCGCTGACTGGCAGCCCCGAACGTCAAATTACGGGGCACCTGCTCTTCAAAACGACTTCATTTCATTCGTATCGTGTAGGCATTTCGAATCTACCGTACGCGCGGCTTCTCCTCGCGGTAACGTCTACAATCATGAAAATACCCGATTAGATTCCCGTATTAACCCTCTAATGCGTTAGAATCTCGCGCAGGACCCGACGAGCCTGCTTCGTGTATAGCAGTTAAGATTGAGATAAGTTGTATGTACAAGACACTTCATTTCTCTACTGCATTACTTGTTAATCGGACGCTCTTTTGGTCAATTTAAAGTCGATTTTTTTTCTCTTAGCGAAAATGTCGAAATTGTTTATGCCGCAATTTTCCAATTTCCAGCTTCATTTTCAATTCATTACAATTCATGTCGCCTTTTTTTCTTATATATATGTATATGGACTATCAAGTATAATGCAAGGTTCCTTTTCCTATATGCAATCTTATCCCATCAGTGGAGCTGCGGTAATTTGAACAGAACGATGTTTTATAGCGTTGCCGTCGATCACTCACGTAATGTAGGTCTGAAATTTCGCTTCCCCTTCTTTCTGATTGACATGAACGGTGGCAGAAATAATGGGGGGGATCCATTTTTTTTCGCCTAGTATTGGTTGACTTTCGCAGGAACGCCGGGGCGGCATCAATTTATATCTCGGCGTGTTATTACTGATTGGAAACCGCAACGCGCGATTCTTCGTGCGCGGTATCATTACGTTTTTGCTTTACGTTTACCGAGTGGAAATCGAGCGCGTCACGCCTGAGCCGGTACCGTATAGTTACTCGAAATATCCGCGCGCCAGGATGTATCTTAAGGCAAACGTGAACACATAAATTTATCAATATTCTAACGAGAGCGTAATCGCGTGTTCAGACGCGGCTAGCAGTTTGATTATTTTTGTGCCGAGATCGCGCGCAGGTTTTGTTGACTCGGCGCAGAATAGCGCTTAATCGTGTATTAATTCCGCCGGCACGATTTTCTCTGGTCACTTACCTGCCAACCGGTTTATCTTCCGCTTGTCTTTCGCCGTTTAAAAAAAAAAAGTATCAAGACATTGAATACCTAGTATTTTATTAGCGCGTAAAAGCAAAAGGGGAACGCGCCGCGATGCCGATCGATTCGCGTCGCTTGATCCGTCGATTCGCGTGTCTCGAAAGTCGATTGTCTTAACAGGACCACAAAGTGTGGCGACAAAGGAGCAAGTGGAGCGTTGCCGGGCAAGAAATCGATTTTATCCGGAACCGGTCTCCGATACATCCGCCGGTTTAAACAACACTCTTACCAAACGTGATCTTTTCAATTCCTCTTGTACGGGCAAAACTTAAAACTGAGCACCGTGAAACATTGTCTTGAAGAAACTTTCGAGTCACGACGACAGCGACGAAAAATTTCACAGTCTTTCGTCTCCACCGACCTCGCACCTCCGATTATATCCCTACTTTTTATTACAAGGACAACTTTCTATCGTCCTTGCGTGAAAACGAATTAAATTATAATTATAAATACTACGCGAAGACACCTCGTTCACAAAGCGAACGCACGTCGGTATAATTGTCTATTACAAATTTTACACGTCACTTGTGTTCCGGAAAGATCATCTTTCAAATATAATCCGAAGGCACTGTTGTCTCGTTGATCGCCGCCAGTCTGTACTGCGGCGTGTCCAGATTCTGCGGATTCAGGTGCAAAGTTGTTGTCGTTGTTATCGTTGCCGTCGTCGCTGCCGTCGCGGACGGTACCGTCGCGGTCGGCATCTGCTGATTCGCCGAGTTCGAGCTGAGATCGCTGTAATAGGCACTGCTGGGAGCACTGCTCAGCGTCGGACCGTCCGGCTCGGCGTCGCTTCCGGTGTACGCCGTGTTCTGGTACGAGGGATGATGCTCGCTGTTCCTGCTACCGAGCCTCAGTTCCTGATGATGATGGTGATGATTGTGGTGATGGTGATGCCGGTGATGATGCTGATGCTGACCCGGCGGTACCGGCGTCGACGGCCCATTCTCGTACATCTCGTAGTCCGGCTCTTGTATCCTAGAAGCATCCGATAACGAGGCTCTCGATAATCACTGGGCGACCATTCGACCGTGTGTCATTAACATACGCAAGGCGTATCGACCGTATCGATAACTGCCGATTACGCGGCGACGCGTGTCGGATGCGCGCGCGTTACAACGGGCAATTAGGATCTCTTAGAAGGCGTTGCCATCAGAATAAAATCAGTATTGAACTCGTTACCAGTCTAGGAAGTCGAGAAATAATAGACCGTTATGTATGATTACCGGCTTCCATCGATTTCGCAGTCATAGATCATGGAGCTTAATTAATCTATTAAAAATTAATGAACAATAAAACATTTTAATATTTTGCCAACAACAATTTTGTGAGTATAACAATCATCGACTCTTTAATATCTTTAGAATATCCAAATTCATTAATTCATAACGTTTCTAATGTAGTTATCTTACTTTATTATACAATGAACACAATCTTCTTGTATTTAATAATTTCGATACAAAACTGGAAGCGGTTGGCTCACCTTTTACTATGTCGAGTGCGAAGTGTATCTGTCTGTAGCGATCCATCACTACCTCCATAATGACGATGTAATCTGGCAGCGTCCAATTCGTGATATTCGTCGTCCTGGCCGCCGGAAGTCGTACCGTACGTCGAGCTTCCTCTCATTTGTAACTGCAGATCGCTCGCGTAGCTCGCGGCCTGCGAGTCCAGTTCCGCGTACAGAGCCTCATCGGTTTGCATGTGGGTGTAGTGATTCTCGACCGGGAGATTCATCGCCCGTCGGTGCTGGGGAAGGGAGAGCGGCGTCGTGACGACTCCCGGGGTGCCGCCGCCTCGTCGAGAGCCCAACCACGACCACACGTTGTGCCCTAAAGTTCGATTTCATCCACAACTTGAGACCCATGCTGATTAGTACATTTTCTTATCGTATCTTGGCGGCATATTCATGATAAGGGAACAATCAACTGTGACATGCGGTTTTAAACGTTATTAAACGAGTCTAACGTAATTTTGCCTCAAAAAAGATAAAAAGGTAAAAAGAAGAGTTCTGTTTTTTAATAAATTGTTTTGTTTCATCATATTAATCAATTAAATTTTTTGCAAACACGAATTCAATTTTCCTCTAAAAGATAGACGTAATTATCCGATACGCTTGACTCATTCTCATCCTTTTTCCTCATGTACATTTTGTTTAGCAATATCTTATCACAAGACACGGACGCTTGTTTCATAACATCGTGAAAGATTTTACAGAGCTATCGACTAGTTGAAAACACCGTTGAGAAACGAGTCGCGGGAATCCGGTTCTATAAGCTCGACTTTCTTTGGCGAACGAAATGAGACGTACGGTCAGTGAGAGACGGCGCTACCGCATTCGCGATCGCAATACACGTAACGTGACGGATACATGCGAGTAACGAGCGCCCATTTCTCAACGATTCTCTCTCTCTCTCTCCTTTTCTCTCTCGCGTACGCATATGTATGAGAAGCGTCGAAACAGCAGGCGTCTCGTAATAACACTCACCGGGACTAGGCGCTACGTCGTGATAAGGCGGTAATTTGTCTAATTCGAGAGGCGGCCGATCGGGTATGACGGCCACCCCGCCGCCGGTGCCACCCGCCCCCGCGGGCCCGCCGGTGTCGGGCACGCTCGAGTCCTCCACGCCGACGCCGCAGCAGCTCGCTGGAACAGAGAAAAAGAAGGGAGGCTCTCACACACATGTTACACTCGTTGCTCCGGAAAAATTCGTTGGCGCGTCGCAACGCGAAAGTCGCTTAGCTCGGATTTCGCCTAGCTCGCGTTTCTCAGGGTATATATAGGGCATCACGGCCCTTCGTATATACGGTTAGCGAGATACCCGCTTGAATCCACGGGACGCGCGTTTCTCGTGCCGAAGCACGTGAAGTGCCAGGTGAGGTTGGCCTGAATTCCGATACGTTTATGGCCCCACGTGCATGTATATATACACTCCGTGCGCAAATATAAATAACTGCCCCCATACACAGAACGGCTACCGAACCCGAATCACCGCATTATGACATGTGCTCGCGTATAGAGAAAAAAAACCGGGTGTCTTCTGTATGGCTTTATTGTGAGCCTGTCATCGCGCCGTCATGGGCCTTCATAGAATTGCGCTGAGGGTTGTAGCGTATCAGAAGGTGGGGCGGGTGGTTGCACCGGAATAGGGGAGAGAAAAAGAAGAGTAGGCGAGAGGCGGAGAATGAAAGAGAAGAAGGAAAAAAGATCTCGAAATTTTGTAGATCAGAAGCGCCGCCGTGGCGGTAAGTGGATATACCGCGGAGATAAAAAGCGCGTCGATGTCATTCGTTGGAAAGTACGAGAATCTGATTCTCGTAACGTACTGATTCGCGTACGTTTTCAGACGTTTAATGTAATTAATCCATGGCGCAAAAGATCTATGGATGCTTATATTTTACTTATACCTCTCTGAAGAGAAGATGCTCTGAAAGTGATCGCGTGATCGCGTAAGTGATCGTAACACGAGCTTTTTAACGAAACGGTTGATGGATGTGTTTAGAAATCGTTGATTACTCGATTCGTGCACGCTTTCGCTGCCTTACGTTTTTATGGAAGTCTGACGTGGTAATTAATAACTTTAACTTTGACACGCTCATAATTCTTTCGGTCTACTTGCCCTATAGCCATATTTTTCTTACAGATGATTACTCTCGCTTATAACATATACTTTTGTAGGAAATGGATATTTCTAAGCCTGTTTTCACCGATTAATCAAATCCCTAAATTTCTCTATATTTCATTGAGTAATTGTAGGTTTTTGATGGATCTTTGAGAAACAAAAATACCACATTTAATTTTTGATGCTAAAAAAAATGAAAGGTTTTAATTTTATTGTTTTATTTACAATTATAATTTTACAATTTTAGTCAAATGAAATCTACTAGCAGATTACTCAGTTCATTGTAAAATGCACACGATCGTAGTCCCAGATATTCTATTTCCGTAGTCCTAGCTTCGTTAAAAAGTCATTAACTCGAACCGGTATAAGCATATTTTGTATAACCCTTCTGCTATTGCGCCTTGATCTGACGCGATTAAAGTCGTAATAGTAAAGAAGGAAATCCGTTAGATCTCTACAATTACGCGTGACTACTCTGCTTAATGCTGCCAGATCGCTCGATGTCATCGATTAATGCCGAAATGAAATGTGTAATCGCATTTATTTATTAACAGTACACTGATATCGAGCGCGATTACGACTTGCGACCGAACATTCCGCTGCTAATCTGCTTATTGCGGGAGCGGATCAGGCGCACGACGATTTATCCTCCCGTCATTTCGCAACGGTATTGAACCAGTTCTCGTTGCGATTTAACCAGTGGTGACAAAATTCCGGCGTGATTGTACCGTGACACATTGCGCTTATCGCTCCGAGCAAGTTTCTGACCGTTTTCTCTTCTCCATTCCCTATTAATTTTACTCTTACATACAACGATGCGTTATTCTATCCTATTTTTCTGAATGCTCAAGATTCTCGATTATATCTCATTTTTTACGAATAAGAATCGCTACGTAATCTAAAATATGTTTCGTAATATAAATGCTTCTCGTAAATTCTAATTAAAAGGTAGTTATTAGCGTTCGTATTATTGTCACAATATAACTTTATTAGCGATGATGTAACGTAAAATGTTACACGACTTGCTCAACCCGCGGAAAACGTATTCGCGCGTATAAAGCGAGTGGCGGCTTCAGATCGACGTTCATCTCACCTGCGCGATTACGACATTAGTTTCCACCTTCCGAACGAGTTAAGTTAATCGAATCCGTTCGCTCTTCCAGACCGTCGCGCTGTATCACCTGCGGCATATCAATTATCAGGATAGATAGATAGAATATTAATTGGGCAACACGTGAAAAGTGTGGCGTTGGAGAACATGTCGTGACGACGGGGGGGCAAATGTTACGCTCTTTCGTCACGATCAGATAGCTAGAGGCGTGCGTAGAACTCATTTCCTGCCTTCCATTGCTGTTGTGTCACGTGTCGTATAAATTGTAATAAATTGTATTAAATTCTTATCGTTGATATTGTACGATAGGAATTGTTAATACAGTTTATTATAATCAAATCCATTCGGAGTAAGTCATTATATAGATACTTTTCTCATTACGTACGACATTCCTTAGAATAAGATTCTTTAACAAATTTTTGGAATAAATCTTTACTTAGAATAAGTTTCAATGCAGACCATTTCTTGTTATCATTTTTATCATTTAAAATTAAGAATCTCTTGATAATAAAATTAAGATATGTACTGAAATTAAAATTCTGATAAAATAAAGTGTACTTGAAATTACGATAATGAAAAGTAAAAAGTTATACAAGTATTACTTTACTCAATAAAATTATTTAAATTCAGATTATTCGCTTTACGTAATTAATTATACGTAATTCATTATTAATCTAATGTAATTCCATAAAATTATTGTAATCAACTTGATACAAAATTTCGATTTATACGACAAAAGGTTTTGCATCTGATTGTGTATCAATATGTATGAAATTGTACATGTTGAGCGCATATAGCAAGCATCTTGGTTCCTTGACGTATTGTACATCGACTGATCCAAAATATCGTTCCAGTCGACGCGCGATAAGCCGATTAACGGATTCGATTCACCTTTTCTACCTCCCCGATCGTCATTGTATCCGGAGGATCGCACGGCAATCTAACGTGTATAGTATGGACCCCTCCGTTCTTTTTTTGCGCGAAAGCAACCTCTTTCAGCCGTCCATTAACGCGCTGCTCGTCCGGTGGCACTTAAAGCAATCCTTATGCATGGAAGAATGTACTATTAACGAACTTTTACTAATTTATTTTTTGCCCGGCAGGATATTCAATTATCTGTAATCTTATAAAGTGTCGGCACGATAAAGTTATGTTTCATAAGCTCCGGTTGAACGTTCAGCCAGGCCAATTATTGATTCAAATTGCGGACTTATTAGTTTTTATAATTCTGAGATTACACCCGAAAGAGATACCGGCAACATTGAAACATTCCTAACGAAGAGAAAGTCTTATAAAGCAGACGTATAAGATCGTTGCGTTTCAACTTTATATGTTTAGATATGAATCTAAAGGGTACAAAATATTTTTTGATAAATCAAATATACTATGCGACTTTCATTATAAAACACACGTAAATACGAAGTGTTTTAATTATAATATTATGTAATACTTGAGGAACGTATTCTGGAAATTAATTATCGAAAACGCGCTTATTTACATTCGAATGAAATTCTTACATCGTGCATGAAAGAAGTAAAGTTATATGATTGATTACACCGGCACACAAAAAAAAAAAGTGGTTTGTGCATTTGACCGGACCCATCTACGGACATGTTTTTCGACCCGCTGAATCCGAATTTGAGGTCCGTTGGGCTCGGTCAGGTCCCAGATTTTAGTAAAATGCAAAAAACCCCCCA
>NW_012027062.1:914419-915321 GCF_000956235.1 Wasmannia auropunctata
AAATCGTAATCCTCAATCTCCAATGCATCTCCAATGAGGAACAACGGAGCAAATTCACACAATACCGCGCAGCCTCCTCCCCCGAAATCGCGGTCGTTACAAAAGCGACTGATGACGGCGGTTTTTCGCGTGTAAGAAAAGCCGACGAGAGACCAAGCCACACGCGGGAAAATAATAACAAGAGGAGTGCCCGCGGGGTTTGGGTGTAGGTGGACCAGGCGGGGAGACGCGAGGGAGATAGTGGTGGATGCATAATTGAATGAAAGCGTGGCGAACAGAGCCAAGGGGTAGTTCCTACGACTGGGAGGGGGTGGAAATGCTATAATTTCAAGCCAGACAGTCATGCGTTATTCAGCATTGAGGTACAAGTTCTCCTTCTCTCTTTCTCTTTCTCTCTCTCTTTCTATTTTCATCTCTCTCTTCTTTTGTTCTTCCACGGCACGTTCTGCCGACGATATCCTCGAGGTCGAATCCCGCAGAACTCTTCGACGTCCCCCGACTTGACTACGTATTTTCTTTGTCCCGCCGCTTTTTTTTCCATCGACTAGGAGAAAACTTCTTACATATTTTATATTCTGCGCCAATGTCTCGAGAGGCCGTGTTCTCGCCACCGCGGGATTAACCGAGTATTAGTGCTGCGCGGACGACGCTTTTCTGATTTATCGTCGCGCTTCTCGTCGCGTCTATTTCGAGCGGCTATTCCTTATTCTCGCGTACAAGATGCTCGCATTTCTTGCCTGGCCCTCCCGGGAGTCGGGAAATGATCCTTTACTTTCTTGTCGGCGGCAGTTAAACTCACGCAAGAACTGATGAGCGCAGGAATGCGCTGATGTATTCACTGATGCGTTCGTGGCCTTTCTTGCGGTGAACGGATTGCAAAAGGGTACAATATACTATCTGCA